>NC_136492.1:134482018-134509518 GCF_053919585.1 Euprymna scolopes | reverse complement strand
ACATACATAGATTTATATATTTGTAGCTCAACTTTTATACCCAAACCGATTAAAAATCTTGCCTTATCTCTGAATAGACTTTATGTAAAAGTTCAACTGTTTAGCCCAGATAGTGTCTTCGTAATGTGGTAGAGGCCACAGAGGTCATTTAAAGAAACAAAAACAATTTCACTCTATTATGACTCATTTACATTTATTGTTCTGAGCCTAAATCAAGTTATTAAGTTAGTTCATGCGCAAGTAAGCTATATCTAAAATTGTTCTTTTTATCCCCTAAATTGTTGGAGAAGATTGGTAGAGTTCTCCGTGGTCAAATCGTTGAACTTTGCCCCATTAAAAGCCAACTTACTGGCAGATTATCTTTAATTTCACTACACTGTATATCAAATTTCGCGTCTGTAGTCTAAACATCGACGGAATAATTGCGTAGGGAAATCTACACAGACAGCCAGTTACCAGTATAAGGGCATGTATATATATATATATATATATATATATATATATATATATATATATATATGTATATATATATATGTATTTATGTGTATCTACATATAGCAATATATATTTATGCACATATATATGTGTTCTTTTTTTGTTTTTTGTTAGCGACACATATTGAATGAATTAAAGTATTTATATGAAAAGGATGTTTCCGTAAATTTTAGTTGGGGAACACATTCACTTTAACCAGAATAATATATCCAAATGGGAACGGCATACGTATTATTTTTAAATATAACTACCAACCAGCACGTGATTTTCATCAGTTTAATCGAACCCGAAACTTAAAGTTATATATATATATATATATATATATATATATATATATATATATATATATATATATATATATATATATATATATATATAGACGAAACAGGCTCGCAACATCTGTTCTATGAGGAAGATATGGCAGGAAAGAGAAAACGGCATCCCTCACTCAGCTACAAATTAGTTTTTAACTGTTCCAAGGGAAAATGGCAGCTCCTGCCTCGTTGTGGCAGCAAGTCTCCATCATTGAACATTCTTGGCTTTTATATAGGTAGAGAATTGTATAGAAGTGAGATATTTATTGTAGCGGTAAAAAGATACTAGCATTTTTTCTAGAGACCTTGGCAACCGAATTTATGTATGTGTTCCATCGATAATAGGCAGTTGTACACAACATGGAGCTTTCCCGAAATAGAGCCATTCATTTCAATTGATGCCAGATTGGGATCAGTGCGGCGATAATGTAAACAAAAGTGGTTGGTTTAAGAAGCATTAAAAGTTATAAGCCACCCCTGACAACTTTGTTCCACATGCTCAAGATTGGACAAGAAGGAGTCAAAGAGATTTTTTTTTTCATTTACGGTATTTGACGTATTGCCATAGATAATAGGGGCGTCAGTATAAATGCCAAAAATCATCTTAAAATGTAATTTGGACGATAAATGATACATATAAGGAAGAGAGTTGGGTCCAGAATCGACATATGAGAGAATCCAATAATAATTGATTTTTGTCCATCAACCATGAGCCTATTCGAGAAAAATGATTTAATAATTGAAAAAAAAAACATTTCCAGCTATCCCGGAGCTGAAGATTTTATTAAGTAGAACTTTAGGCCATACCTTATCAACGGCATTTCATATGTCATGAGAAATTGTTCTGGAAAGAAGCACCCTTCACGGATTCACTAATCTTATGGGATAAAACCATTAGCACACCTGCTGTAGATCTAGCTGAATAGAAACCATATCGCACGCCACTGAGATTATTCTTGCTGAAGTTGTTGACCACTTCTCTATTAAACGCATATTCCAGCAACTTACCCAGGGCGCACAGGAAACTACATCGTCTGTACTGAGGGGAAAGTTGGCTGATCACCAGAATTCTAAAGACAAGTCATATTTATGAGGTTGTCATCGAGTTGGGAAGCAGTGTTCTTAAAGACAAAGCTTAAACAGCTTGTAAGGTAACCCCATGAGGGTCTCCCACGTCAGATCCCAAACTCCCAACGTCGTGTACCGTGGATGTGTCGTTCGACTATTCCTATATTCCTCTTTTGTCCGGATCGTCCTTTTCCCGTTAACTACTGTTGATGAGAACACACGCGGTTCACAAAATAGAAATATGAACAAAGCATGTAAAACACAACCGCCAATGTTCACATATAAATTGAATGTTGGACTTGTGAGTGTGTGTGTTTCTTCTGTTCCGGTTTCACAGTCAACTCTAAAATTGCCCACGACTCTATTTTACAGTCAACTCCATACCCATAGCGATCTTGGGGGTCAGATTTGGAAGTTGAATTAGAGTATCCTTTAATTACGAGCTCATCTAGGAAAATGGTCTGTCCAATGCCAGTTTCGCTTCGAAATAAAAAGGTCTGGTTTAATCACCTATATTGGTGGGTAAACCTCTGGAAGTTTAAAACGTAGACTCCTGATGTTTGAAAAGGATACCTGGTAGTAGGGGTCTACGTTGGAAGTTAGGTTCCATGTTTAATCGTGTATCTTTTCTTTAAATTTGTCATGAGGAGTTTGGGAATTCTTGGACTAAGCGTAAGACTTTCTTAGAGCAGGACAAAGAGGGGAAACTTAGAGAAAAAACGAAACGAAGATTTTTTTTTTTGTAGAACATAACGTAAAGTCGTAACAATTACCCACTAATATGGAAACGGGAGGCCCTACCAGACGCTAGTGCTTGGCAAAAATCTATTCACCAAATGCCAATACAGCAGCCCTAGTGTGTTGCCACTACTGATTGGACACCCCCTTAGTGGTTAATCCAAGGTTCAGGTCCCTGACTCTCAGCCGGATAACGTCAGCCTAGATAAAACGTTTACCTCCAGCATTCTTACTAGTGACATAGCTACAAGTATAGACATAGAAATAGAAACATTCCGACATCTCTGCCGACTGTTCGCGCAAAATACTGTCAACCTAGAATACCTCTTTTTCTTCTTTCTTTTGTCAGAAAAAATCACTCATTAGAAAATGAGGGTCACATAAAGAGATGCGAGAGTAATGGAAGCTGATAATAACGCATCTACAATGCGTTCTCTAGGTTTCATTAAAAATATATATATTTTATTCATATTGTACTTAATAAAATTCAATTGTCCTGTTTAAGTGAAAGTAGGGTCATAGATTCCCTTCTCACGAACTGAAAATGAATACAATTGCCTAATCTATTCATGCAATCAACTTCGTAGATATAATAAATAACATTTATGGACGAGAAAAGCTATGATTAAATAAAATAAGTAGAAAATACAATTATAAATTAAATACTTACCTTAAAATAATAATTAACATTTTAATCTAAAGATAAAATTAATATAAAAATAGCAGCGATTTATCCCTAAAAGAGTTCCGTATCCGAAATGTAAACTTTTGAATACAAAGGGGACGGCGATGACTGCAACAACTACCGCGGTATCTCACTGTTGAGCTTCGTTGGCAAGCTATTCGCACGTATAGTATTGCTGCGACTACACGTTCTTGCCGACCGAATCTACCCAGAATCTCAATGCGGCTTTCGTTCAGAGAGTTAAAAATCGATATGATCTTCTCCCTACGCCAACGGCAAGAGAAGTGCAGAGAGCAAAACCAGCCTCTGTATGTTGCCTTCATAGACCTGACGAAGGCATTCGATCTCGTGAGCAGAGATGGACTATTCAAAATTCTTATACTGATCGGATGCCCACAAAAACTCCTCAGCATCATAAGATCCTTTCATGAAGGCATGAGGAGCACTATGCAATTTAACGGTGGCATGTCTGATGAGTTCGGGGTGAGGAGTGGTGTCAAACAGGGTTGTGTGTTTGCCCCAACACTCTTCGGCATCTTCTTCTCCCTACTCCTGAAGCATGCTTTCAAGAACACCACGGATGGTATCTGCTTGCGCTCCAGGTCAGATGGTGGTCTCTTCAACATCGCCAGACTCCGCTCCAGGACAAAGACCAGGACAGTTCGGATAAGAGACATGCTGTTTGCCGATGATGAAGCTCTAGCATGGCATCAGGAAGATGGTTTTCAAAGACTGATGGACAGGTTTGCTAATGTTTGCAACCTGTTCGGTCTCACCATCAGCCAGAAGAAAACCCAAATCATGGGACAAGCAACCGCCTCCCCACCCAGCATCACAATCCAAGGCACACCACTAGAGGTTGTACGTCAGTTTCAATATTTAGGCTCCACTGCTTCAGACATCCTCTCATTGGACGTGGAGCTAAACAAAAGGATTGGAAAGGCATCCACAACCCTCTCTAAACTAACTAAAAGAGTCTGGGAAAACAGGCACCGTGCCACTTCCACCATGATGACCGTCTACAGGGCGTGTATCCTCAGTGTTCTACTGTATGAGAGTGAATCATGGACTACATACTCAACACAAGAGAGGAAACTCCAGATTTTCCATAGGAGATGTATACGTAGGATACTTGGTATCACATGGCAGGACAGAGTGAGTAATACTGATGTTCTGAAGAGAGCGTGCATCCCATCCATTTACTCCCTACTGCGTGAGCGACGTCTTCGCTGGCTGGGCCATGTGCGCAGGATTGATAATGGGCGCATCCCTAAAGACCTGTTCTATGGCGAGCTTGCCTCAGGCTAAAGAAAGAGGGGCGACCCCATCTTCGCTACAGGGATGTCTGCAAGCGGGACATGAAGGCTTCCCCGGTGGACATGAATACATGGGAAGCCTCTGCAGCTGACAGAACTGCCTAGAGCGAAATGATACGCCAGGGGATTATCATCAGCGAGAGGATCCTCCATGTTGAAAACGCTGCAAAGAGAACTAGGAGAAGAGCGAGTGTACAGGCGAAACAGACGGACGAAGCGGAAAATTGCATAACAAGCTTCGTATGTCAAGGCTGTGGCAGACTATGCAAATCAAGGATTGGTCTATACAGTCACACAAAAGGATGCATACAGGCAACATCTTAATACGGCGCTGATACATAGTCGTTTCGAGTGACGGATGCCACACATACACACACACACACACACACACACACACACACACACACACACACACACACACATATATATATATATATATATTTCTGAAGAAATATATTTTCTCATAATACATATATATATATATATACTAATACTTATTTAAAAAAAGCTCAATGAAATTATGATCAATATAGAGAATGAATGACAAAATGTTATATTTTACATGCCGTGATGTTTACCATATTATAGTGTATTCCTTTAATTCACTAGTCTTATACAATTCTATCTATTTCGTAGCGCAAAATCAATCACTTAATTATTATATCAAACAGTGAATCAGCTATGCCCTGAACTCATCATACGAAATAGCAACATCAATCCATAGAAGGAATTGATGTGACATGGTTAAATTCCGAAAATTAGAAGGAAAGCTGCAAATACATTTATATGTTCCATTACGCCATATTGAATTCATACATACACACAAACATACACACATTTATATATATATATATATATATATATATATATATATATATATATATTCGTCATCATACATACATACATTTATTTTCAATATCCGTGAGTATGAAATATGTGTTAATCCAAACCTTTTCGAAAAAAGATACCAAAATGTGAAGTAAAAGAAAATTCAAAAGTCTGATAAACACTAGTTTTTTTTTCAGATGTAAAATCAGGCAGCGAGCACAAACCTCTAACACGTGTTGCAGATATAATTTAGATCCGTCATATAACGTGCCCAAAAATTAACATATCACACAATAAGTCTGCCTAAAACTGTAAACTACAAATTTATCATAGTTCATAATTAAGCATTTACACATTGTTTAACAAAACCCTAGACATAAACAAATTGTGTATTTCAATTATCGTGCCGAAAACAAAATAGCGGCGATTCGCAGCTGACTATTTTGCTAACTGCATTTCATTTCCTCTGATGATCTGAGTCATTGTTGAAAATCTATGGATTAAGGAAATTAAAATAAGCACTTCTATATATTCATTTGTTAAGCAATAAATTCTTAAATCGAATATGTCTATATATGTTGTTTTTTTACAGAATTTAAAATTGAACAATGGAACATCCTGTACGTCTCAGGTCTAATACTTAATATGATATTCGTGCCTAATATATTTGTATGCATCAAGTACAAGTTATTTTTCCCCATCTCCGTACTTTTGTACAGATGCTATAGAAATCTTTAGTAGGATATATGTATATATATATATATATATATATATATATATATATATATATATATATATATATAGTTTTTAGTAGGTTATATATATATATATATATATATATATATTTATATATGCATAGGTATGTAAGGGTTTCTTATTGATATGAAATATTTTACACTAATTTATTTTTCGTTCAATCTTAGTTAAGAATATGACGGCAATTTAAATGCTCACGTCTATTTAATACTGTTTCAAATGAACTTATATAAATCCAAATAATGATTCGCAACTAATTACATTGTAACACTCAATTTTCTCCGCACTTTTATCAACCTAATATTGTAAGAATATATATTTAAGAAAAATAAAATAATTCACTCGATACCATAAGAGAAAGTGTATTTGATTAGACAAATTATAGACAATGTATTATGGAGTCGGCATGCCCTTAGAATACATCTTACTATAATGTGAATATACTAATTTAAAAATAATACAGGTGCGATGTAATATTTTGTAAACGAATTTTATCCATCATATTGAATGATCTTTACAGAGTGTTATACATATTCTGCCACCGTTATTCTAATATATCCTCCCTACGTTTCCTCATAACGTATAGGAAGCATATGCCCCGAGTTTCTGCTGACTTTCTATAATATACCTTAAAACTTAAACACAAATTGATAGGGCGGCAGTGTACGGTTTATAATAATCCGTAGCATTCTGTAAAAAAGTACAATTAGTTTGGCAAGCATCAACCTATAGATCACTTATCTGACATGAATACATACTAGTTTTGGGAGTTTTGCCATTGCACTTGGACAAAAAGAGCAAAAAATAGAGACACGTGCACATATATATTTTTTATTTTGCAGTCCGTATGTGAATTTATTTGTGTGGGTCGTATATGTCTTTATTTACATGGGGTCTTGTATTTCTTAATATAAATGAGTGGGATTATAATCCAATGAAAGGGGTCTCCCTCGTCTCTAATGGCAAAATGCCAAGTATATTCTAAATCGGAGAAGAAAACCGAGTTGTTTATGCGGAAAAGAAGCAAGATATTGGCATTATTTTTTATAGCAACGTGATCCATTCCGATCTTGAATCAAGTCCATTCCTATTTATTTTGATCAGTTCAGCCAATTTATGTTGTAAGGCTTTTGTGATTGCGTACACATTTCTGGCAAGATTTCACCTGTAAGTTTCTGGGTTTAACAAAAAAATTAGCTAAGAAATAATACATATTAAAGCGGAGGTCTTGTTAACATAAAATATACATATACACTCAGATACACACCCACACACATACACACATACACACGCACACACACCCGTATATATATATATATATATATATATATATATATATATATATATATATATATATATATATACTAGCATTGGTGTACGGGTATATTGAGCAAAATATAAAGGAGGTCAATTTTTTGTAACTTTGGCCCCTATTATGGTCTATTAAAATTTATTGTGTTGGGCTCAACTCAAGTTATTAAGTAAGATCAATGTCCAATGAACCGATGTCTAAAATGTCAAGTGTGTAGACCCAAAATTGTCGGAGTTTGGTAGAGTTCTCAAAGGTCAAATCGTTGAACTTTGACCCCCTACTTTCCAAATTTCTACACTTAAACGGATCACATAGATTTTCCCAAGTCTGAGTACCCTGTATATCAAATTTCGAGCATGTATACTAAAAATTGACAGATTTATTGCGTAGGGAATGTACAAAGACACACACAGAGACCCGTTCACTTGTATAGATATATTCATATATATATATATATATATATATATATATATATATATATATATATATATATATATATATATATATATACTGATTAGTTGTGATACAACTCTTTGGGTAAAACACTGTCGTAAATAATTTCCCCCGCTACTTAATTGGCTGAAAATGCGAAGCTCGTTGTTTGGTTGTTTAGAACAGGGGTTTGAGTACTGTAAGGGTGGTGGCGGATGTCTATTTAAATTGACATTCCGACGAGTTATTTGCGGCTGTCCCTTCTGTGATTTGAGTGGGAGAACTGCCGACTATCAACACGACGGTTGTAGGTTCAATCCTGGGTTTGGGAGAGATGCTAGTCTAGCAGTACTGATGAGTTTTGATACAACCAAACAGAACTATATGTCGATGACTACAAATATATTTTAAGCCCCCCTCTTTGGGTAGAGCACTGTCGTAAATTATCTCCCCCGCTACTTAAATAGCTGAAAAATGCGAAGCTCGTTGTCTGTTTGTTTGTTTACAAACAGGCGGTTTGAGCACTGTATGATTGGTGGCGGATGTCTATTTAAATAGACATATCCACGAGTTATTTACGGACGTCCCTTCTGTGGTCGAGTGGGAGAACTGCCGACTGTCAACCCGACGGTGCTATGTTCAATCCTTGGCTTAGGAGAGATGCTAGTTTAGCAGCACTGATGAGTTGTGATACAACGACACAAGCATGTATGTCGATGACTTCAAAGATATATAATAAACTATATATATATATATATATATATATATATATAAATATATATACATATATATATATATATATATATATGTATATATTTGAGGTTGCTATTTTTCAAATTGAGCGTAACGAGTGAAATATAACGAGGTTCATACAAGCGTGCTCAATACAGAAGTAGAGCAGGTTACATTTGTCTTTACATAAGTAGTACTATGTTGCTACACATTCATGAACATGTTTCGGTCTACTTGTATTTACAAACTATCAGGCAACAACTCTTATTTTCGAAAACGGAGGTCTCTAGTTAGTAAATACTAGTAAACCGAAACATGTCCATGAATGTGTAGCAACAAACTACTGATTATGCCAAGACAAATGTAACTATGTATATATATATATATATATATATATATATATATATATATATATATATATATATATATATATACTAGCAATCGGTGCCCGGCGTTGCCCAGGTGTTTTGAAGTGTATGCTGAGGAAAAAAAACGGTAATTTTTTTAAAAAATTGACCCCTATTATGACCTCTTAACATTTATTGTTTAGAGATCAAGTAAAGTTAATAAGTTAGATCCATGTCCAAGGAATTTATATATAAAATATCACGTGTTTAGACTCTTAATTGTAGGAGGAGCTTGGTAGAGTTCTCAAAGTTCAAATTGTTGAATATTGACCAGTTAATCGCTAAATCTCTGTCGAAAACCTATCACATCGATTTTTCCCAATCTCAGTACCCTGTATATCAAATTTCGAATCTGTAGGCTTAAAATTGACAGAATTTTAGCGTAGGGAAATGCACACAGACGCACAAACACAAACACACACATACACGATCACTTATATATGTATATATAAACATAAACACCATATATATAAGGATAATAGTACGCCATATATATATATATATATATATATATATATATATATATATATATATATATATATATATATATATATAACGAAAGACCATTATTTACTGAAGTGTAAGGATAACCCGGGGGAACTTTACCCCCCCCAAAAAAAAAATTCTATATTTTTGTGTGTGTATTGATAGTCTTATCAACACCCCTTTTTTCTATTTATTTTAAAAGAAAATACAACTTTGTTATTTATGAGTCGTAGAATTGCATTCCTCTACAAAAGATCTAGCTAATGTGCATATTTTTTATCGTTTTTAATTAATTCCCTATTAGTTTTTTTTCGGTTCTCTCATACGATGGTCATCTTTATTTACCTATTACGTCTAATTATATTCATACAGATATTTTATATGATTTAAATTGGCGTAATATTTGCGTAGAAATGAAGAAAATCAAATTTACTGTATATTTATCGTGTTGCCATAACAACGTGACGTAGCCAAGGACGGTATTTGACGGGAGTGTGTGTGCGTGTGTGCGCGTTTTTTCGTGCTGTGTTCATATTATGCATATTGTTTCGTATCTTATCAACTTCTTCGAATCTATGTGTACAGTAATACAAACCCGTTTTTCGAGCTGAATAAATATGTTACATTGAATAAAAACACGAAAAATATATCCAGTTTGGTAGAAAAGTAACCTTTCTTGACTTTGATAACATTTATTCGCTATATATTTGTTTTTTGACAACTTTTTCGAATCTATAAGTACAGTAATACAACCCCGAAATGAAAAGACCACGAGTGAACGAGCGTTTTATATAAAAATAAGTATTTTTAAATTTTATCTTTCTAGCTTTAAAAAAAAGTTTAAAAATTTTATCAGCCGGCATAATTTATTTTTAAATATTGAAAAAATGTCAGGAAAATTAATTTTTGCTAGATTTTCAAAACATTGTTTCCGTGTTGTGTGTACGTGTCGGCGGCTAGCACCAGAATGGCGGCCGTGATGTCGTAGGTTGGATCGTTAAATTGTGTAAGTTTCTTATTTTTTTAATTTGTAAATAACAAGTTCTGAAAAAATTAAACCCTTCCAAGATGCACAATAAATAAAGCCATAATATTTTATGGTAAAGGTAAGAGCGTAGGAAACATAGTTTTTTAGGAGAAGTGATTATAGGATTAACCAATCAGAAATCGTCTGTGGCACACACATCTCTGTTTTTATATATATATATATATATATATATATATATATATATATATACATATATATATATATATATATATACATATATATATATATATATATAGGTTGAATATTCATAGAGCTCTGTCTAAACATTGACCACTCTCTGATAGACACATGGTGTTTTTAAATACCTAAACACTAATATATACATATATATATATATATATATATATATATATATATATATATATATATATATATATATATATATATATATACAGTTGTGCGCAAAAGTATTCCACCCCTACCAAAATTGTCTTATTTATTTGAATGGATACTTCAATAATCTTTAGAACCTTCTTTAACGACTAAGATCGAATAAAATGTATAGTTTTCAACAAAAAAATAATAAAAAAAAATAATTAGTGTTTGATAATATAAATAAATTTATTGACAAAAATACAAATATGGATGTTGCAAAAGTATTCGAACCCTTTTCATTAAGACTTGATTGAAGCTCCTTTGGCCTTGATTACTGCGAGTACATGTTTCCTGTAACATCTAACGAGACTTCTACATCTACCCACTGGAATTTTAAGCAATTCTTTCTTTACAGAACTGTGTTAATTCAATCAAATTATATGTTTTTTTTATGTACCTCAATTTTTTAATCATGCCATAAGTGCTCAATCGGATTTAGGTCTGGAGACTGGGAAGGGCATTCTAGAACTTTCACCTTATTATTCTTTAACCATGCCTTAGTGCTCTTTGAATGTGTTTAGGAGTGTTGCCCTGTTGAAAGCTATACCTCCTTCCATGCCCCAACTGGTTCGCAGACGGAACAAGATTTTCTTTCAGTATGGACTGATACTTTACTGAATCTATTCTTTCATCGATTATGGTTAATTTTCCAGTTCCATTTATACTGAAACAGCCCCACACCATGATTGATCCACCACTATGCTTAACGGTTGGAACGGTATTCTTCACAGTATAAGCAGTATTTTCTTTTCGCCAAACATAGCGTTGCTGGTTGCGTCCAAATAGTTCCACTTTCGCTTCGTCTTACCAAATTATATTATTGCAATAGTCAATAGGCATTTCTAGGAACGTTTTTGCAAAATTTAATCGAACCTTTTGATGAGCTTTGGAAAGTAAGGGCTTCCTTCTGGCAATACACCCATGCAATCCGGCACGATTTAATGCCCTACGAATAGATGGCAAGTGTACATTTCAGCCAGCCTTCTTCAAATCGTTATGCACATCCTTTAGGTTAGATTTAGAGTCTATTGAAACCTGTCTAACAATTTACCTAGCCCCACGTGTCGTAATTTTTCTTGGACGACCTGATCTTGGAAGACTTGATACAATCCCTTTTACTTTCCATTTTTTGATGATGGACATAATAGTCGACCGTGGTATAGAAAAAAAGTTTGGATTTTTTTTATAACCTTCTCCAGACTGGTAGGCATCGATTACTATCTTTTGAATGTCTCCAGAGTACTCTTTGTTCTTTGCCATAGTTGCAGATTTGTTGACGTTGAAAAATATTTTTTTTTTCCTTGAAACAATTATTCAAGCATTCAATATGACGTTGAAGTTCAATTTTAACTGATTTTAGATTCAGTAGAGTCATAAATATTATTTATAGGAAATAAATACAAGGTCAGTCTAAAATAATAAACTTAATGACGCTTTTATTTAAACTTTAAATTAAAGAGGTCGAATATTTTTGCAACATCCATATTTATATTTTTTGTAAATAAATTGATATATATTATTAATCTCGAATTACTTTTCCTCATTTATTGTTGAAAAATATTCAATTTATTCATAATAAGCCGTTAAAAGGCGTTATGAAGATTTTTGAAGTATAGATTCAACGAAACAAGAAAATTTAGACAGGCGTCGAAAATTTTATTTAGGACGAATATTATTTTAATTATAAAAATGTAGTGTATAGCGTCAAAGCTATATTTTTTTTTATCTTTTCGATTTAATATTATATATATATATATATATATATATATATATATATATATATATATATATATATATATATATATACATATATACATATATATATATGTACTAATGTTTGGCAAAAATGTAAACATACGACAGACAACCCTCTTCTTAGAAAAAAAAAGAAAAATATAATAGAATCGCCTAAAATAATTAAATAAATAAACAATCTTATATTTATATATATAATCGGACATTATAGTTGATAATACCGCCGTCATCTTACGGTTAAACACCAGGCGACTTATCGAGCGATGAAGCGTTCGATCCTTGTTAACTAAGTCTAACCCTATTGATGAGGAGTTAACTGTGAAACATTCATGTCTATGGATGACTTTCCTATATGCACGTAATAATGTTAAATCTATATATCTATAAAAGTGAACGTGTCTGTCTGTCTGTCTGTGTACATTTCCCTACGCAATAACTCTGTCAATTTTTAGTCTATAGACTCGAAATTTGAAATACCGGGTACTGAGATTTGGAAAATCGATGTGACGGGTGTCAGCCAGAAATTTGGCTGTTAAGGGGTCAAATTTTAACGATTTAGCCTTTAAGAACTCTCCCAAACTCCTCCGACAATTTTGGGTCTAGACACTTGAAATTTTAGATATAGGTTCCTTGAACCTGGATCTAATTTAATAAAGTGATTTGAGCCCGAAACTATACATTTTAAGGGGTCATAATAGGGGTAAAATTTAAAAAAAAATTACTTTTTTTTTTTTTGCTCAGCATACATCTCCAACCACCCGGGCAACGCCGGGCTGAAATGCTAGTTATAAATAATACAATACAATATCCACGACCTTAAACCATTACGGGCGATAAAACATGTCTAGGAAAGGCAAATAACGCCTTTCTTAAATAAGCGCTCAACTTGCGAAAAAGAAGGAATATATTGAAGAATCGCTAATGATAAAATTAAACATTAATCTTATGTGTGATACACCAATTACCATTTGCGTATATAGCGGAGATCTATGTGTAAACAAATCGAGCTAAGGTATTTCGGACGATGTAAACCATCGTTAATTCACGACTCGCAAAGCAGATGTCGATTAGCGGTATGGTAAGAGCCTTGACTCTCGTACAGGTGGTCGCGTTTTATTCCTGGCTTAAGGTAGCTGTCTGACTAGCAGCACTGATGAGCTGTTTACCAGCGATTCAGTACTGTACGTGCATGACTATATATATATATATATATATATATATATATATATATATATATATATATATATATATATATATATATATATATATATATATATATATATGCATATATATATATATATTAAAAAGTGTGATTCATGTCCAGGCAACCTACATAAAAAATTCAAATGCTAAAACAAGAAATTGGCTGCGGAGTTGGTTAGAGTCTGCAACCGTCAACGTTTTCAGCTATGACCTCTTGGCTGCCAGGTGTTCGCTTAAAACTCAATTAAAAAGTTCGTTTTTGTGTCTATATACCCTTTATGTAAACTTTCAAATCTTTACACTAAAAATTGGTTGATTAGTTTGCAACGGTAAAATATTTGTAACTTTGAGTATAAGCAGCGAGCTTTTCGTTCAAAAAGTGATTAAAAAGCTTGTTTTATGGCTGAATACACTTTATGTATCATCTAAAATATTTAGACAAAAAATTGGCTTAGTAATTTAGTAGAGACCGCAAAGGTCAATATTTTTTTTAATTTGACGCTTTTTTTATTCAAATCGAATTAAAATGGTTGATCCATGTCCAAGTAACCTACATATAAAATTCCAAGTGTTTAGACTAATAATTAGCGTATGAGTCCGGTAAAGTTTTCAAAGGGTATAGCATTAAAATTTGACCCATTTACAACCAAATTTCTTGCCGACAAACTATTAAAAATCATTTTCAAATATCGAGGCTGTAGACTGGAAATTGACAGAGTAGTTTAGTAGTTAACTGTACACACTCTAACACACATACATACATTTTCATTTTTATATCTATACTAGCAGTTCAGCCCGACATTGCCCAGACCCTATATATATATATATATATCATAACCGACCCTATGTATGGATACACTTTATATAAGATTTCAAAGGTTATATACGCATTTGTCTTAGTAAATACGCGAAGATTGCAGAAGTCAATTTCTTTTAAATTTGACCACAATTTTGACCCCTTAACATACATTATTTTGGTCTCAAATCTAAATACCAAGTTTTATCAATGTCCAAGTTATCTTCTTCTAAAATCTCAAGTGTTTCTACCTAAAATTGCCGGAGCAATTTTGTAGAATAAAGAAAGCTCAACTATTAAAACTTTGACTCTTTGCACCCTAAGATACATTAAAAGGCTTGCAGCATGCCTGAATACCTGTTATGAAAGAATTTCAAATGTTTAGGCTCAAATTGGTTGAGTAGTCTGTAGAGACCGCACAGGTAAAAACATTTAAATTTAACCCCTTTCCAGCTCACATTTTCGACCCAAACCTGATAAAACGTTTGTTTTATCTCTGGATACCGTTTATGTAAAATACTTATGTGTAGACAAGAAATTGGCTGAGTAATTTGGCAGAGATCGGCGAAGTCAAATATATTTTTTAACACTGACCTCAATTTTAACCCCTTTAACATTTAATTTTTGGGTGTAAATCCAATTATGAAGTTGATCCATGTCCAGGTAACCTACATTTAATATTTCAAGTCTTTGGACCAAAATTGGCAGAGGAGTTTGGTTGAGATTTCAAAGGTGAAATCGATGAACTTTCACCCTTTAACAGCCAAATTTCTCGCCGAAAACATCTTAAAAAATCCCCAAATCTCAATACTCTTGAAATCTAAGCTTGAGTTATATGGTAGGGAAATGTACACAAACATACACATAGGCATTTTTACTTATATATTTCTCCATGAAATAAGGCCACTTTCAATTCCGATTTCGGAGCGTTAACTCAGTTCACGCTGTTTTTACTCTTGTTAAGCAAAATGTTGCATTCTATCTTTGATTACAAGGGAACTTACTGCAGACCGCATAAGGTATTTCTACTAGGAACTGTCGACAAAGCGGTACGCGCATTCCCTTTTTGCATAATAACTTTCTCTTTATCTAGAAAGTTAGTCTTCGAATACTTTTTTTCGAAATTTTATGTCATTGACAGAGAATAGCAATTATTCCAAACCATTACGAAAACAATGAAATCCATAGAAGTATAAAAATGATCACGTATTATAAAAATCACACTGTGCAACAAATTTGAATTGAAAAAAAAGTACAAGACATATAAGACCCGTTTCGGTGTAAGAAAAGTATGCTGATTCCAAATCTGGCATTTATTTCTCTGGATTAAGTACAATTTTCATGTACTTAATTATTAATTATTTCGAAAAAAAAAACACCGAATTCACCAGTTTAAACAACATTTGTCCTCTTAACTGTCTTGTGTAGAGTGTCATCATCCTTTTTTAAATTCTATCAGTAGTCTGCCAACATACCAGTGTTCCATTTTCCTTTAAAACGTTTTTCTATTAATGACATATCTTGATGGAACCTTTCGCCATGTTCATCACTCACATGGCCAAGATTCTCAGCAAAAAAATCCAAATGAGAGTGGAGCACATTAACTTTTAGACACATGTTACATCCCATATCATGAAAATGATGCAATAGATCATTCACAACTTGCACATAGTCTTCTGAACGATGTTTTCCCAGGAAGTTATCACAAACTTTCTGTAATGACTCAAAGGCACATTTTTCTTTTCTCGTTAGATGTGTGTTAAAAGTTTCATCAAGAACAATTTTTCGAATTTGGGGACCTATGAAGATAACTTCTTTTATTTTAGCTCGACTTAATGAAGGAAACTTTTCTGCAAGATATGCAAATGCTTTCACAAACTGCTTGAACAAACCGAGTTTAATATGCAAAGGTGGTAAATTGATTCTATCACTTTGCAGAAGTGGTTTGTGTTTGATGTTATGTTTACCAATAATCCGGTCGTTATTGTAGTTTTCAGTTAAAAAATACTTTATTAAATGGATATCTATTTTTAACCCTCAGATTTTTCCCGTGCCCTACAAATAAGGTTCTGAGGCAGGGTTTAGTTTCTTTTCCTTGATTTTTTAGCCTAAATTAAAAAAATGCCTTTCTTGACGAATACCATGACTTTTCGGAAGGTGGTGAACACCAAACCATGTGCTACAGCATTATGTTTTTACTTTTGAAAAATTAGCCCTTGGTCTAGAAAATATTATGCTAACAAAGCTAGCTCTCTCATCTAGCTCTCTTTAATCTGGAAAATAGCTAATTTCGGCTGACTTTAGCAAATAAATGATTCAAATAAATGATTTAACAAATAATGTACATAATATGTGTATATTAAACTGTGTTTTTCTCTAAAGATTCATAATTTAATACACATAATATGTGCCTGCAAAGTAGTCAGTAACCCATTTTTGACGTTTTTACTGAAATTTACGACTGTGGCAATTTTGCACAAATTATACCTAATTCAACAAAAAGAAAGGCAGAAATAAAATTTCCACGTTACTAGGTATACAAAAATTGCTGCAGATATCCTGCACTTTTTTTTAGTGTTGCACAGTGTTATCAACATTATAATTATATTGATTGGTTGCATTTTATCTATACTACTTCTTAAATCTTGCCGATTGATAGAGGGATGTAAGAATTCATTTACTATTATTAGCATGATTTTTAAAAACTTATGAAAACTCATTTTATTACCAGATAGTCATCTTTTTATCGTATATAACGCTCCGGAGACAGTGCTTACTCTCGGAAACAGTCTGTCCTCGTATGAGATATGCTTCTGAAAGACTAATCTCAAATAAACTGTATTATAGAGCGCAAATAAAACTGGTATATTTTTTACTCGCATGAAATACGATGAAAGTACACATACCACCTTGAAGAAAATGAAACGAAAATCGTGTAAGAAATAATAAACAGCAATCCAAATCTGAGACATTGTCTTCCTGAAAACACATTTTTTATTGATGTGTTTCTTGATTTATGTCCGTTTACCGTTTGGTGTGAGAAATCGATTTCATTTTTCTTACGAACAAATACTGTAAATAATATGGCGGATACTTGTCACCGACGGAAAAATGGTCAACCGTGTGAACTGGAGGAAGTTTTTTGCGATTGCAGATCATTTGGCACTATAATTTATTTCCTGCAAACCACAAAAATTATTGGACGCATATTGCTGTAGATGAGTCCATCCTTCATACAGATGCTCGTGTTTGCTGGATTATAATCTTTATGTCAGACACATAGTACGCGTGGAATTGAGAGTTGCGAATAATATTTTGTTTTACTAGTCACGACAAACTTAAAAATATATTTTTCGATCTGTCTATAACGTTTATGTGTTAATAGATGCGTCGACTCAGATAGGATTTTTCAAGTATCTATACGGTGGTATACTTATTATACATTCTTTAATTCCAGTTAACTTTTCATGATATATTTTCAATACAAACAGCACATCAAATGAATAAACTTGACGAGATGCTATCGATATTGATAAATGGCACATGGGTTAAAAAGTAAATTGGATTAAAGTATATATATATATATATATATATATATATATATATATATATATATATATATATATATATATGTGTGTGTGTGTGCGTGTGTGTGTCTATATATACGTGAATATATATACATAAATATATATATACATATATATATATCTCTTCTGCTGAGTTAAGGGCATAATAGATTCACTAATTGATATAATAATCAACTGTTTGATTTACGCTACGAAACTGATACTGCCAATACTTGTATAAATCGACTGATTTAAAGGAATACATTAGAAGTGGTCAACATCATGAATTTTTGAATATGATTTTCTATCATTTATGTACACACTAGCATTTCGGCCCGGCGTTGCCCGGGTGTTTAGAGGTGTATGCTGAACAAAAAAAACGGTCATTTTTTTTTTTAATTTGACCCCTTTTATGACCCCTTAGCATTTATTATTTTGGGCTCAAATTGAGTTATAATGTTAGATCTATGTGAAAGCAACCAATATATAAAATGTCCAATGTTTAGACCCCAAATTGTCGGAGGAGTTTCGTAGAGTTCTTAAAGGTCAAATCGTTGAACTTTGCCCCCTTAACAACGAAATTTCTGGTCGAAACTCGATCATCTCGACTTTTCCATATCTCAGTACCCTATATATCAAATTTGTAGTCGGTAGACTAAACATTGACAAAGTTATTTCTAAGGAGAATGTACACATACACACAGACAGATAGACACACACACAGACGCGTTCACTTTTATATATATATATATATATATATATATATGTATATATATATATATATATACATTTACTTATGCATTCAAGAACTAACAAATCTCTACATATTTTATGCATTATTAAACAGAGACGATCATATGTGATACAGTAAATAGTAATCCTTCACTCTATTCATAAAAATGGTAGATTCTATGCGTTTCTACTTAATCATTCCAGAGGAAAAAAATTTATTACATTTTAACTTTCCTGATGAGCAATTTTAATTTAATATGAGTGGAAGGAGTAATCGAAAATCAAATTTCTCATTTTTGTAAATCTCACTTGATTAGATGAGATGAAATTTTTCATTATTTGTCATAATAAATGAACTGATCTATTGATTATTTGAATGTTTCATCCCCGTTGTAGTTATAGAATGTGTGAGAGTTACCGCATTATGGAATTTCGCTAAAGGCAAAGATGCGTCATTAAATTAATAACTTAGGAATTGTGCTGATTATAGTGTAAAACTTCCTGAGGCAGAAAATCTCGTGTGTTTTTATGGTTCAAATCTTGTCTTCGTTGCTCCTTAACTTTAGAGTTAAAATAAAATGCCCCACTCTTAGAACAACACATTATATAAGAAAGACGATTCAGTTGCCTGTGTTTAGCCATCGTTTATCGCTGGAAACAGATGATGAAAAAATGGAGAACCAGAGGGCATTCTCGTTATTGGTGAATACCTCTTAAACTACTAAAGTTTAAAGTAGAATATTTTGCTTGAATATCCAGGTTCGTATATCATTATAAACAACATTGATATTCCTCTGCAATATAAACCTCTTAATTTGCCGGTAATGATTAAGATTGTCAAAATGATTTAGTTTCAATCCAAGCATGTGGTGATAATTACATCAATAAGCGGATAATTGTGGATTGATAAAAAACATAGATAAAATATTCAATATTTATATTTAAGTAATTATGCATCGGCCATTTTATTAGTTTTGCAATCATAATCGATATTAAAATAAGCCGGCATGCTAGATATTTATAATGTGTTTAGTTCGGCCTTACAAAAGAGGTGACACACACTACTTTGTCAAACTTGTAAAAATTTGAAAATCTAGAAAAAACGCGCATAATATTACAATATTAAATAAAACAATACATTTCTGTATCGAGACGTCAATAGGAGCTGCCTTCAATATGTGTCTGGACATTATTGAACAGACATTTAAAATTGACATAGACTCTTGAAAATCCAGTATATTATTTCTATACATCTTATGAGATGACTGATCAGTTTTTATGATTTTAGATCCAATGAAATGGCTGCAGCAGGGTTGCGAATACAGCTTACGAAAATCTGATTGTCAAAGCTGGCGAAATTCAAAAATGCAATCTGGGCATGAGGACATTTTAGAAGGGCGATATAAAATAAAATTCTGTTTTTACTTGAAAAATGTCACATAAACCTATTGCGTACTTCGGACAGCTGATGAACGATCTTACAGGAAGTGTGCATTGGGTGTTAAGTGGCATAAGAGCTCCAAGTAAGGCAGAGAGTCTGTGAGGGATGAGAAATTTGGAATGCGCATATAGTCAGAACACAAGAGTTGATTAGCCGGATTTTGATGTATAAGAACCGCCGTTTGTCTATTCTGTGGTGACAATAAGCATAGAGTTGCATTTCAGTATGAATCTGTTGCATAAATATTCACGAGGAACAAAAGACGTGTAAGGTTTATGCGAATGCACGAGTCGACAACTCCATCCTTGTAAAACACTATTTTACCAAGATAGGTTTCAAAGCAGTTCTATACACTCTATAATTAAGAAGGTATTACAACTTATTGAAATCACCTCGTATATAAAGTAAGTTTTTGAACGTAAACTAATTCCAATTGCGTCGTTTGTATTTGAAAAAACATAGTTTTCCATTTATAATTTTATTTTTTACACAGTGATCACCACTTATCAAGGCCCGGAAGCCACTCAGGGATAAGGGTTATTGCAAGTACAGTACGTTAGTGTGGAGATGTGATGAAGTGATTACGTAAGGGGCGGTTAATTAGGAAGTTATTAAGGTTGGACTTGAAGACATCAAAGTTGTAGTCAGGTTGGAAGTAGGCAGACGGAACAGAGTGCAACATGCGTGCAGTTCTAAGAAAGAAGTTTTGTTCATGGAATCCGCGTTTTGATTTAGGCACATATATAGAGTGGGGGAAATTTTTCACAGTGGATTCAGCAAGACGGGTGTTTTTCGGGAAAGATTGGCGAGGGGGAACCAGAGATTGGAGTTCAGACGAGCACCTGTCATTGAAATAACGATAAAACAAGGATAGGCTCGCAACGTCTCTTCTGTGGGAGAGAGGTTGCAGGATGAAGAAAAGGGCATCCCCCACTAAGCCACGAAGTCTATTTTGTACTCTGTCAAGGCAGGATAGGCTGTTTTTAGCAGCTCCTGCATAGATATTGCAACAGTGGTCCATCCCTGGACGTACTTGGCTTTTATATAGATAGAGAATTGCAGATATTTTCTGGAGCGGTAGAAGGATCCCACCATCTTTCCAGCGACCTTAGCAACAGACTTGATATACGTTCCATTTCAGATCAGGAGTAAAGGTCAAACCCAGGAGCGTGTCATTACACCCAGACGAGAGCCATCCATTACAATTCATGCCAGATGGGGATCAAACATATTTTATGTGTCAGTATTTCCTTGTGATTTTACACGTTCCAAATAACGATTATTCATAGTAGTTAAACCCGCAATTCATTATAATATGACTATTTTTCATTTCAATTACTGAATCACGATAATGACAGTAAAATGCATAATTGCTTTTAAGAAAAATGAAATCAGATCTGTCGTATCTGGAGTTGTATTCAGTTCCATACACAAATACTAATTCCTAATTACATTTGTGTAATCTCGGCTAATTATGTGATTTTTATTTAACGAACGAATTTAATATAACCATAATGCCTTTAATATAATATTTCATTTTTTTTATATGACGTTATTTAAAAATTAATCGTCTTCAATTTTATTGCCATTTTTTCTGAATACTTTACTCTTAAGCGAACAAATGTTTTTCATTTTTATTCTTATTTTATGATAATTCATATTTTATTAATTTTGATATTTTTTAACAAGCACTCTGAGAAAAATAGTGTTACTTTTTTAATATTATCTACTTCGATAATACAAAAAATTCCTTACGATTAAAAAGACCACTGTAGTTAAATGCTGAAAAAGAAATTTATTATTTTAATAAAACAACATATTGTCCTATAGTTGCCTATATATGTTTTCATAAAAGCACTTTAATAAAATGCGTATCCTAGAATATACACATTGCTAGTGGTTTTTGTAATCAAGCAACAGTTTGTTCAATCAATGTTCTTTTTTTATTAAACACGTACTATCAGCTAAATAGTTTTTTGTCGCTATGAGGTGATGGTGCGTGGTTAGTCGGTCGTGTGACCGCATAAATGTTATGACCTTTCTCTTTCTCCTTTCTTGATTGGAATTACTGTGCGGTTATTTTGACATTCCTTTTTTATTGCATCGTGTTGTGTACGTTGAGCAATTCCAAAGAAAGTGTTTACTAATTCTCTCATTGTGTAAAAATTTGGATTCTTTAGTCAGATGGTAGTGTTTAATTAATGTTCACACCCTCATTTACCTCTGATTTTTCCCAAGCTCCGATATTTTCCGGTGTTGCCCGTGACAATATACCACAGAAGAATATATTTTTTCACTAAAGTGTATGTCAGCAATTACAACAAAAAATTCATTCAAACAATTTATCTCTAACAACAAGAATTCACTAAAAACCAACTTCGATGACCTACTTATTTAATAAATTAAGAACCTTAAAGAGGAACATGTGTTTGAATGAGTATTAATAATTAATAATTCACGGTTACTTTAATCATTTCTTTGTTTTTATATTTTTATTAGATTTACTTTTTCCGATAAAATTTAGGCGGAGTAAACGTTCAGTTGTCTGTTATTTAATTTTACTCTATTTGCTCACAGGTATAGACAAAGAAAAAATCATGCAATAACTTTACATGATTTTAATCGCTATATAATATATATATTAATAATTATAAGCTTTTCAAAGGTGCATATATTATTAAACAAAGTTGTTTTTCTGTCGGATTAAAGTTTGTAATAGGCCACGTTACTCATAAAACATATTTTCGTACCTGGCAATGGGGGACATTTGGCTATTTAATACGATCGATACGTTTTTTTTTCTTCAAATATTAAATAACGTAGAGAAACAGATCAACCTTCAGAATTACATTACTTTAGTCCACCAAGTATTGAAAGGATTCTGAATTAGCAATATAATATCCACAATAAACACTTATCAGCGTACACAATTTCTAAGCATTGCCGAACATATATACATTTGGATTAGAAAAACACATATATTTGCAAAGATCGAAATGCTCTGGTTTTTACAAAATCGTTATATACGAAAAACCATTGAATATCACCATAAGAAATAAAGCAAAATATGATTATTAAACAACATACGTTTTTACAGCCTATGTCTAAATAAAAAATATGTGCGTGATGTAGATAACAACATATAGCAATAACAACCCACAGTGTTTATGAGTACATATCAAAAAATATATATTTATTCAATTAAGAGATGAGTCATCAAAAGATCAAATCGAAACAAAAAATAGAAAAATAAAACGGTTAATATAAAACATGGATGGGTGATAGATCATATAAGCGACCTAATAATAGTACACACTATACTAATAGTCAATGCAAGCATCAATAAAAAAAACATTAGATAAATTAACCCTCAAGAAAAAAATCACCTCCACATAAAATACAAATGCCAACATGATAATATGAATACACGCAAGAATAAAAAAAAATCTACTGAAAACATGAAGTGGCTTACATATATATATATATATATAATATCAAGGGTAACCGATGTGGCTCGGGGGTCAATAAATTAAAATAGAAGTGGAATTATGTGTAATATCATTATATTAGACGTTCTATGTTGTTCATTTTCCAACCGTGTCTTTGTGTTGCTCTCGTTTCCCCTCCATATATTTCCGTGCTTCTCCATAAACTTTAGTATATTTCGTATAAATAACTATTTTATAATGTCTACTGTGCTAGAAAAAATGTAATTAAAATAATGCAGTAAGCTGTAAGAAATATAATACTGCATCCTTATATATATTGCTTCTGAAAAACTTCTAATTGTACAACGTAATGCCGTTCTTGAATAAAGGTCATTCCGTTAACTCATCCCCCTCCTTTTCCAAAAATATAACGAAAAATTAAAAATATTTTCCCAAATATTTATATATATATATATATATATATACAAATATATATATATATATATATATATATATATATATATATATATATATATATGCGAAAGAGCATCAACCATTTTTGAAACTGAGGCCATACACGCCTAATTTAAAAATATATATGATATAAAGCAATTTTTACATCGTAACCGGTTTCTGTAATCAGCGGGGCTGTTATATTTACTCACCCCCGCTTACGAAAATATATATGAATTAAAGGACATTTACATCATAAACTGCTTTAACAATTGCTGCGACTGACTTCATTGACACGCTTCTTAAAATATATAAGACATTAAGTGATATTAATATCCTAAACTGCTTGCCTCATTTCCGGGTTCGGTTCTATACACTCCTCTCTGAAATATATATATGATATGATCTAATTTTCAGATCGTGAACTGTTTCAATACTTACATGGACTAAATAATTATATTGTCGACTAACAAATATGTTTGAAATAAAATGAATTTTATTCATAAACTCTTTAAGGTATTTCCGGGGCTGACTCCATATCCACCCCCCCAATATATATGAAAAAAAAAAGTAATTTTCCGATTGTAAACTGCGTCAGTCATCAACTGTCTCTTAACAATATATAGGCAACGTGTTATTTTCAGATCGCAAACTGCTCAGCAATTTCCAGAACTTAATCCAAATATGCTTCTCTCAAAATGTATTAAATAAGGGAATTTTAAGATCGTAAAAGTTTAAACAACTTCCAGGAAAATCTTCTTTTTTATACATGAGGGTCATTACTTATGAAGGCCCGAAGGCAACTCAGGGATAAGGGTTACGGCGTGTACAATAATCAATGAGAAAATATTGTAGCAATCATTTGTATTGGGGGTGTTGATAGAGTGTCTTACTTAAGGAGGCGGTTTGTCAGGAGTGTGTTTATGTTATACTTGAAGATGTCCACGTTGTAGTCGGCTGGGAAAAAGGTAAGCGGCACAGAGTTCCACAAGAAAGAAGCTTTGCTTATTGAATCTACGTTTGAATGTAGGCACAGATAAAGAGTGGGGGAAATTAATGACAGTAGTTTCAGCCAGACGGGTGTTTCTCATGAAAAATTGGAGAGGGGGTCGAGGGATTAGAGTTCAGACGAGCACCTGCCATGGAAATAGCGATAAAACAACTACAGGCTTGCAAGGTGTCTTCTGTGGAAGAGAGCTTGCAGGGAAGAGAAAAGGGCATCACCCACTAAGCCACGAAGTCTAATTTGTGCTCTGCCAAGGCAGGATAGGCTGTTTTTAGCAGCTCCTGTCCAGATGTGGCAGCAGTACTCAATCCTTGGAGGTACTTGGCTTTTATACAAATAGAGAATTGCATCAGTAGTGAGATATATTCTGGGCGGTAGAGGGATCCCCCCATTTTCCCAGCGTCCCTGTCAACAGATTTGATGTACGTGTTCCATTTCAGATCAGGACTAAATGTCAAACCCAGAAGTTTGGCAGAACATGGAACCTCTCTAAGACGAGAGTCATCCATTTCAATTGATGCCAGATGGGGATCAGAGCGTTGATGATGTAAAGATAGAAGCTTGGTTTTGGATGCATTAAAAGTGGCCAGCCACATCTTCTCCCACTGTACCACGTGCTCAAGATCAGAGCAGAGAGAATTAGAGAGAACTTTGTCATTTACAACCTTTAATATGTTTCCATAGATGGTCGTGTCATCAGCATAGATGTCAACGAATTATTTAAGTATATGTTTTGGGAGATCATTGATGTAGATTAGGAAGAAAGTTGGGAGAATCAAGCATTAATACTGTGGGGTTCTGATTTCTTCCAATCAACTACTACTCTTATGAACCTATCGGAGAGAAGTGATTTAATGATTGAGAAAATATTTCCAGTAATACCGTAGCTGGAAAACTTGTGAATAGACCCATATGCCATACGTTATCGAAGGTCTTCGATATGTCAAGAGCAATTACCCTGGAAAGGAAACCTTTGTTAAGAGATTAACTAATCCTGTGTGATATAACCGTTAGCACATCTGCTGTATATCTTACAGAGCGAAAACCATATTACATGTCACTAAGAAGGTTGTTTCTGTTGAGGTGGTTGACTACTTCTTTATTTAATATGAATTCCAACAACTTTTAACATGACACACAGGAGACTTATTGTTCTGTACTGAGAGGGAGATGACTTTTCACCTGAATTTTTAAATACAGGGCATACTGATGAGGTTTTCCAGGGTGTTGGAAAGCACTTCTCCTTAAGGCAATGCTTAAACGGTTTTGTAAGTATGGGGGAAAGTTCAGGTTGGATCTTTTTCAGCACTATAACTGGAATGCCATCAGGGCCAGTTGTTTACTGGAATCAAGGTTCTTGATTAGATCCTTCATTCTAAAATATAAATTAAATAAACTGATTTTCAGATCATAAACCAGCACTGAAGCTTTATAAATCACTGTAAAATATTTATATAAAATAAAGTTAATTTTATATTATAAACTGCATCAGATATTTCCGAGATTAACTTCAAAACCCTTCCTTTGTATAAAAATATATAGGATATGATCAAACTTCAGATCTTAAACTGCATCTGACATTACCGGGATTGACTTCATATACCGTCTGACTGACAAATATATATAAAAAATGTAATTTTTACCTCCTTAAATGTTTCATCTACTTCCGGGACTACCCCACACACCCGTGTCTTTATATATATATATATATATATATATATATATATATATATATATATATATATATATATATATATATATATATATATATAGAGAGAGAGAGAGAGAGAGAGAGAGAATACAGGTATTTTCAGATTGTAAACTAGTAAAGTCATTACCGATGCTGACCCAGATACCTCGATGTAAAATAAATATAAAATGGTTTAATTTTCAGATCCTGAACTGCGTTTTTCCATTTTCCGAAATGACTCTATTTACCCCATTCTAAAATATCAAGTTAATAAAATTATTTTCAGATCGTAAATTACTTTAATCATTTCAAGGAGTGAGTTTATATACACTTTCGTTTATATATATATATATATATATATATATATATATATATATATATATATATATATATATGTATATATATGTATATATATATGTATATATATATATATGTATA
>NC_136492.1:134394518-134477018 GCF_053919585.1 Euprymna scolopes | reverse complement strand
ATAATAACAATAATAATAACAATAATAATAATAATGACGACGATTTTATTGAGTACCAGTCTCAACGTTTATTGATGATTAAGTGTGGAACTCTTAAAAAATTTGGTGGAAAGAAACGCAATCTTTTTAGTATTTAGAGTTTAATGTATACATTTTATGTAAAATAATATGTTATTCTTTTTTGGGACGCCAGCACGGCAGGGCGCTTACAAGTATGGGTAGGGGGTAGTCTTTGTTAAGTAGGGCTTATCACAGTCAAAGTAAAACTGAGAATTGTTTTAGTTATTTAGACAGATTTTTTAGCAAAACTGTAAAAAACGCCTATAAAGAAGGTGATGTCAGGACTATAAAACATTATTGCTATTATATCTTATCTCCTTTTCTATTCTTCTGCCTGTTCATCATAATTTATAATCTTATCAAAGGCATTATCACAGAGTCAGCGGAAAGTCAGGTGTATAAAATAAACAGTACGGGCTTAGATGCTATAGGGGTTCGACTCTAATGAATATAATGATTAGATCACAATTAAACCATGATACTTGATTTTTGCGTTTATAACTTTAATTAAAGCCATCATAAAAATTATAAAATTAATAATAGGTCGTCAACCTTTCAATACAATACAAACTTGTACCGTGAAATACTAGGCTGTATTGTGGACTAAGTCACTTCATTAAGGCATGTGAAGCTTCATCTCGGTGCACCTGGATGAATATACAACTAGGGCAGGGTATCAATCGATTTGATTGATAAACTCGATTATACAATTGTACAGATTCCAATGGCAATAAAAATATGAGAGCGTGAAACATTAGTTTATTATGATTCAATCTCAACCAACGTCGTGTCTCTCTGCCAATAATGTCTTATATTCTTTCACAACAAAATAGTTATAATTGCGAATTGGTGAAAATGTAAACAAACATATACAAAACAAAAACAATAACCATCGCATGAATATTTGCATACCAGAACAGTAACAATTTGAAAGTTAGTAGCAAACGGTAAGTGGTAAGCTCCACTCCTTGATATTTAACTTCGTCAATAATACCACCTCCGGCGAGACTTTCAGTTACCCAGTTTATTTTTCATTGTAAGGTAAATGTACAGAATAGATGTTTTAAAACATCGTTTTCATGTTGTATTTTTGCTAAATAATAATATTAGAATTTCAGCACGGTCATTAAATTTGATTGGGTATTTTTCTACCATTAATTTGCGTTATTATAAATGTTTAAATTATTATCGAGACCTGAAAGATATGGACCTATCATGACGGTCATTATTTTTTATTCTCACGTAATGTCCGAAACTACTTGGTTTTCTAACTGAATCAATGTTTTAATATCTATTGTAAAACAAAGCTAAGAAAAAATATAATTATTTGTAAATATAAATTTTAAATTCAATTTTGCAAATTTTCTGTATAATAATATGCTTTTTCAAGAGTTAAAATCGTTTTGACGGAAAACAAATTAAAAGCCGTGGCGGCAGCGAGACAATCTTTCCATTTCGCATACTTCAAAAATAAATTTAATTTAGGTAAATATGGTAGCGGTAAGATTTTATTTATATTGTTGTAGATTATTATACATGGATATTTATGATAAACTAATTGTTAAAAAAACAAGTTTAAGGTATTTCTACAGAATTTGAACTTAATTGGACCGACTTCATCCAATCCAAAGCAAAGGGGGCATAGCTCAATTTAAAACATGAGAAATGAGGGCTTAGCCCACACTTCTCGAACGGTCCTTCTTTTCCATTGTCCGAGTGTCATTTTTCCTATTTATTCACTTTTGTACGTTTATACAGGTGCCATTTTACTGACAGCTGCTATTTTACCGAGCACCATGAAAACCCACGTTTATTAAACATCCAACATATATTATGATACACCTAAACATAAAAAAAACAGGATTCTACATTTTAAGGCGATTACATATAAACAGCTTTAAATATTTAGTAGTAAACATAAAATAAACACTAAACCAAATTTGAGAAAATTGTGAAAGAATTGAAAAGATATTATTTGAAATGTGTCAATTTCAAAAGAGAAAATACCGTATAACTGCAAAATAATGATCAGAAGTTTCACGATTGTAGCAATTGTTTTGCCAAGCATACTTAACATAGATGAACTAAAATAAAATATATCCACTCCTATATGTAGCATTGACACTCCACGCCTAATTTTGTTTTAATTATTAGTTTTTATGATACACAAAATTAATATTCTAGTATTTACATGCTTATTTTATATCACAGATTAAGTAAAGATGAGTTGAACTAATTATAAACGGTCATATCTTCTCTATTATATACTTTACACTTTAATAATAAAAGATTTAAAATAAGTGGTCATTTCTTTGTGGCGCTGCTTTAAGTCGGTGTTGTCTGATTACCACATAGGGTAACATATTTCATATTTCCTTATATTTGTTTTGTTTTTGACACAAGTAAGAAATATATATGAAAACCTTACGAGTTTATCAAAGCCTTGGATAAAACATATAATATTCAGATATATAGAATTTTTTCACTTAAAAAAAAAACTTACACGAATATTTAAGATACACCAATATACGAGATTCTACGTTTTTTACGAATATGCGTGAACATTATAAAACGTTGCTTTATAACGTAGAAGATTGTGCACAATTTTGCATGTAACGCAAAATGCATATAGTATAAATAGCCTATATAATGTAAAGTTATCCTAATGTAAGTAAATTCTAACAGTTAATAATGTTCGACCAGAAAAAAAAAACATAAAATTGTTCGTATTACTATCCTAACATTGTTTTAATAGTAGGAAACCAGCGTGTCTTTTATTACTTTTTAACAATCATATATTTCATACTAAATTGGATTTGGTACATTAATGTTCCCAATATTATAAACAGATACAATTGTTTTTGTCCTGAAAACATTGTCTAGTCAATAATGCGTGACTATTTATCGTTAAATTTATCTACGAATCTTATTGTTTAGTAGGTATTTGTTTAGCTTTACTTGCAAATTTTAAAGTGGTTTACGTGTAATCGCATAAAACTAGAGAATCATGTTTTTCTCTTACGTTTTTCTTAGAATATATGTTAGATAATTACAAATAATAAACATAGTTTTTCATACGTAATTTTCTGTTTATTAGCTAGATACATGTATAAAGATTAATGTAAAAATGAACGTAATCCGTTTTTATTGCTTAGGAAAAAAAAACCTGGCACGCCTATGGAAATTTTACAACATAGCGCTTTTTGTGTTAAACACTAAAGTTCTTTTTTAAAATAAATATATGATTTATTTTTTTGTCTTTCATTTGGCTTATCTCACAGGAAACCGTATAAACTTCCAGTAGCTTTTTTTGGAAGCGAAACATCGATTTGAGCTCCGTTATTGTATTAAAAAAAAGAATGGACATGGTTTTATATGTGTACTTTTAATGAAATTAAAACTTGACCCCGGAAAATCAATCCCCTGAAAACTCGTCAAGTTGTGCTAGGTAAGAAAACTGGTCCACTATTGAATAAATATCCATGAAAAACAAAATTTACGCTGGTTCTTGAACGCGATATTGTTTTAAGGCGAGTACGCACCTCATATTATTTTCAAAAGTTTTTTTTTTAGTTGTTTACTTTTGCTAAAAATAAACTGGATCACGGAGTCACGGAGTCACGGAGTCAAGACCCGAAAAACAAAGCGTATATTTATTTAAAAGTATCTTTGTTTTAACAGTTTTTGAGTTATATGGACTAAAAAAAGAAGCAAAACACATGTATTATGAAAGAAAGCAAATATTTTATTCAGAAAAAAAGCAATTTAGTTTAAACAATTATTGTGTATTAACGAAAAAATATCACTTCTTTTATTATCAAATAAAAAGTAATTTACTAAAACTTATTTAAACATTTTGAATACAATATTTGTTTTATTATTCGATAATATAAGCATCATTTTAAAGTAAGTTGGGGGTATTTCTGCATTATGTACACGGCGGCTATTTTTAGAGGACGATAATTGTCAATTCACCAATAAGGAACAAACAATATGTGTTCATGATCTGATGAATATTTTAAAATCAAAATGTTTTTGAATAAAAGTGTATCAATATATAATTACAAAAGCGTTTATTTTACAGTGTGCGTAAGGATATCTAATTTTTATTAAATAATTTAGTAATGAAAGCAACAGTGAATTTCCATGAAGTAAAATAGCTTTTTTTTCATACAATTAAATAATTTAAAGGAAACATCTATTAATTAAAGCAATTTTGATGGGTCAACTACTAATTAATTATTTTTGACCGGACGCACCACCTGACAACAGTGTAGTGAAACGCACGAAGAAATGATGGCCGCCGATCTCATACTGCAGAAATTGTCTTTATGGTTTGGAGAACACACACTGTGTTTAAACTGAATTAATTTTTCTAAATAAAATATTTGTTTTAATATGTAATAACACAACTTTTTCGCAATAACACAAGAAATGTTAAACACTAAAGTTCTTTTTAAAATAAATATATGGTTTATTTTTTCGTGTCTTTCCTTTGGTTTAGTTCACAGAAAATCGTATAAACTTCCAGTAGCTTTTTTCTGAGCAGTGATCAAAGACATTACCTACAAAATCTGCAATCGGTTTTTTTCTTTTGGAGGGGGTTCATTTAAATCCATATCGACCTCGGTATTTCCTTTTTTTAAAACGATTATATAGACTTCTAAGACGTGATCTTCTCTTGCTGGAATTTTATTGTTGAAAAGTAACACTGGACATTACTTGTTCGTTTTTTTTTAACTAAAACAATCTTTAAAATAAGTTTAACCTCCAAAAATTACAAAGCCGTATAAAAGAAAATGAACAATTAGAATAATCAAGTTATGTTTTAAAACAACACTAAATAAGTAAAAATATTAAAAAAAAAATATAATGCTATTTGTATTCTCGTTTTAAAACAAGATCTCTCTCAAGAACGGTGGTTACATATGTTTTCAATCGGCATTTATTGAATATAATAACCGTGTTCTTACCTACCAAAAAGGGACGAGATTTTCAGGTACGAGTTTTAGGATACAAGTTTTCCGGGGACGAGTTTCCGCAAATGAAGTCTCCTTAATTCTTACTGTTATGATTATTCACTAGATACAATTTTTACAATATTTGTTTTTCTGTGGAAATTTGTTTACATGAAGGAATGAAATTTGACGCACTGACATACATTTTTAGCAAAGCAAAGTAGCGTATTAAAATCTACCGTGCTGGAGCGCTGCCGTGTCCCCCCCAAAATACCCGACGATCGATACGCAAAATAAGAGAACAGAGTAAGAAGTGAACATATTAGAAAAGTCGTCCCATGTCAAGAATGAACTCCTAAATATAAGTGCACTATTTAGAACACTATTCTTAACATTAGGGGCGATTTCTCTTAACAATTCTCTACATTCTCTCTTTAAACAAATGTTCATAATTTCAGAATTATCCACATTTAATCGATTTTTAGATTGATTTTGTTACAGTCAAAAAATAAATTACAGATGTAACTCCTACTATTACCAGTACTACTACAAGTAATATTACTACTACTACCACTACCACTGCTACTACTACTATTACTACTACTAAAAAAATAATTCTTATATACATTATTACAGCAGAAAATTTATCAATTACTATAGCTAAAGCACTTTTCCAAAATGGGATTCGATATTTTTATATAAATACGTGGCGAAGACATAAAAACAACAATTATTTTTTTTAATTCGCATGAGAAAATTATTCCATACATAAAATAAACGTAAAATGATATTCATTTCCGGTCCATTCTTGCTTACTCTTACATTAAACGAAATACTCGTACATCATAACATTTTCTATGTGTTTCCACCGGCGTTGGTTTCATTTTCAATTTGGAGTGTGATCAATATTTCCTTCATTATTGCCGAGCCATTTTTAACATTCTTACTCCAAGTTTATTTTGAACAACACCCCTTTAAAAAAGTTTAAACATAAATAAATAATAAAGAGTATTTCCTTTGGTAACAAACACTTGTTACATAATTGTTTATCATTCTTTTCTTTTTCTGTAATTAAAGTGATAAATGTTCCAATCCCATCTTTGTGGAGGGGTACGTGTATCAGTGTAAATTTAGATATACTTTTATTTTGATGGAGAAAATCTTCAGAATTGATTCGCTTTATTTAGATAATAACATTGTTAAAAATTGAGTTAGTTATTATCGATGTACCTGTTTAACTTATTACTCTATCTGTCCAGCGATATTGTAAAAATAGTATATATTGTGAATAATTTATGGTTTATAGTGTGAAATGTACAATGATGTTAAGCTGAAGATGTTTACATTAATTCGCTAAGTTAAAATAAAAAGAAAATGAACGTAGGCAGGCGTGCGTGCAACGGTCGTTCGGTGAGGGAATTGAGCTTTTTAATTATTACGTAACGGACCTGAGGTCAAGAGATCGATGTGGAGTGGCAGCCTCTGGTAACGGTAGAGCTCCCAATTGGGAGGGTATTTAGACGCCCGAAACACAGAATAAGGCCGTGCCAATATGCAGGTATTAACTGTATACCATTATTGACTGGCCAGTCAGCAGCGGGTAACCTGCATAAAAGGAAAAGTTAAGTTGTACATTTTTTGTGTTTTGTAAAACAGGCATATAGTTTTTCTTGTTGGGGAAAAGTGACAAATTCGATGCAATTTTGGAACCATCACAAATATGAGTTCGGTTCTTGCGCCAGAGATGTCAAAGGATTGAGCTTTTTGTCGTGGGAATTGAAATCTGAGAACATTCTCAGATTCATCAGTACATGCATAGGCTGGTAAGCGATAATACCTACCTTATCACCTCCAATATAAGCGAATGCCCGCGCTTAAAATCTCAGTGTATAGTTGGACCTCGAAAGAATGTAACACTAATCAAAGAGGCGTGGTCACACCCCTAACTCATCCGCCGCCACTGAACAGGATTACAAAGTGTTTTGTATTTTGTACGAAATCGAACTGAAAATTGTATATATCACAGTTTTTATATTCCGTTCGAATTAATTGGGTAGAATAGAGATATCTGTGTTTTTCTTCTTTTTATGTTTAAGAAACGAGTCCAGCGGCGCGAAAGTATCCTGTAGAAAACTCCAGTAGAGAAGATGATCACGGCCATTGTGACTTGGCCGGGGTCAGAGTTTAAAACTAGTTACCGAAACCGGGATGGATCCCGAATGAAAAAAAGTGTACGACAAAAAAAAAAAAATGATGCCAATAAAATAATCCACTGCACAAAAACAAAACAAAAAAACTTTACTGAACTGAAGGACAAAGCACAAGAAAAAATATAAAATAGAAAGAGACTGAAATTAAGAGCTGAAAAAATAATAAATTACATAGAAATATAACTAAGAGACACGGAAGACAGAAAAAAAAACAGAAAAGAATACACAAGAGAAGAGAAACTTTATAACTAATATTGCAAAATAATATAAATCTTGCTTCGATTCCTCCAAGACAGAACCCAGGAACTTTCTCACACCAAGAAAACTGGGGTTGGAAGACGCCGAATGAACGTAAACTCGGCAAGTTTGTGTGCTGTTTTCTTTCATCAAAGCGCGCACGAGGGTGTGTGGTCGTAGTGTGCCCTGGGATGACTTGACCGATAGTAGTAATCAAGAGAAAGAAAGACAGAGAGAAGAAAAGAAAAGAAAAGCGAGTTAAACGTTAATGCCGTCAGCGACAGTAAGCGTGCTGATTTAAAATTGGAAAGAAGAAGGGGAAGAGAAAGAGAGATATATAGAGAGAGAGACAGAGAGGGAGTAAGCTGTGTTCAGGATGCAAAACGAAACTGTTTTGTCTCTCTGTGTTCGAATTGTTTAAATCGAAAAAAAGATAAGGAGAGAAACAGAGAGAGAGACAATTAAGAAAAAGAGAGAAAGACGGAGCGAGTGGATGTTTTGTAACATCGCAGCCGTTAATAGTGTGTTGGGACAAAGAGAAGGGGGGGAGAGAAGCACAATTGTTGGGTTTCACATAACATTTAAACGCAAAGTGACACCGTTTATCTCAGCGTATTGAAATAAAATGAGAGAAGTAGACTGATTTAAAAGAAAAGGTAAGCCATTGGAGATATATTACATTTTTTGGGATTGATTTTATTGTATTATATTTGCTGCTCCGAGTGTCCTTGGCGTGTAAGAGGGGGGTGAGAAAAATGCCTAATAAGCATGCGGGCTGACGACGTAAAGTAGGTGGAGAACTTGATGAGTTCGCCATCGAGGGAAGAGTGGGAGGGGGTGACTATGAAATTGAGCGAAGCATGGGCAGAAGAACCAGGGAGAAAGGAAAGACAGGGAGGAACAGAGCTTAGGTTCACCAAAGCTCACAGAAGCTTTCCGAGCCTTATTAGCAAATTTAAGAATCCCGAGTTTCCGAGGGGAGAATTAGACAATTGGCTGAAGGCAGTGGGAAAAAACAGGTTGTGTTCGGGCTGCACGATGCCGAGATGATATTGTTAGTCTGTGAAGCTGCGGCGTAACCGGTGTCAAGATTAATTGGGCGACAATTTCAGGAGACTTCTCGATTTATCTCGCGACAGCTAAGGTCGTACCTGATTAAGGAGTTCAGTCGTGAGAGGACAGCTATTGACGAGGTGTGAAAATTGTTAAGGGTTACAAAGTGTACCAGAGAAAAAAATAGGTATCTTGGCAGGGCAGATATCCGGACTGGCTATAAGAGTCTTTCCAGATTAGTCGCTCCGATATTGTGGACAAATACAGTCGTTATTAGCCGACGTCTTAGGTGAAGCCGTTCTTTAACGTGAAATAAGGAGGATGTGTTGAAAGGTAGCCCTGTTAACTGAGCGACGCAGTAGACTTTGCCCAGAATTATTACCGAGTGTGATCGCGTATTCGAAGTTCAAGATTGTGGGATGAGGTTAGGGAGAATCGCCCTACCATGAGGAATCATAAGAAAAACCCCTTCGCTGAAACTGGCCCTCCCCGGTGACTGGAAGGAAGGATTGGGAAGAGGAGGTTGGAAGGAAGGATTGGGAAGAGGAGTTTGATCCCAATCAGTAAGACTGGGCTCTCCGATATGGGTACTATAAGCCCGTTACTGGACGATCAGCGTTGGTGTGTTTAAGGTGTGACTATAAGGGTTATCTGGCGGCGGAATGCCTGGCTGGATATAAATGTAATCTCTTGGATCTACAAACCTATTGAATGAAATGTTGTCGACACCGGACTGAAAACAAATGGTGAACGGATGTAGAAGATCGTCGACTGGGAATCGGCCGATTTGCTCCACCAGTACAACGACTTCTGCCCGAGAGTAAATCTCGGGGGAAGGTGAAGACGACCCCAAAGTGATAGGAAGACCGATCACCTGGTTAAAAACATCCCCAGGACGCTCAGATTGATCGCCCAAGTCATAAGAGGACCGGCGACTCGTGAAGTAAAACAAAACACTGCATTATTTGTCGTGTGGACATGCTGGTTATATGACCAGAGCATTTCCGCAAGCAGGCTGTTGGCTCTGTTAGGTAGCAGGCCATCGGCGGAGAGAACGCCCTAGGAAAGGAAAGACATCCCCAGGAAAAGGGGGGAAATACGGAAAATATATTGAAAAAAAAAATTGAGTAACTTTTGGGAATTCTTCATTGCACACACACACACACACAAAATTAATAACTGACGTGAAATTTAAATTAAAAAAATAATTGCAGTGCCCTTAATGAACTTGGAAAAATCTCAGTGACATTTATAAATTTACATAAAGAAGATTCTTAAACTATCATTGTAACTTGTTAAAGGAAAAATAAACTTTTAATAATCCATGAAAAAAACTGGCTTTTATAATGTTTGTGAACAATTCTGAGGGAGTTAGTTTTCTAATTCCATTGAAAAAAATGTCTAATAATGTGATGGGTGATTGAGAAACCCTGGTGACTTTTAATTAGTGGAAACATTTTCTCAATAGCAATTATAATTATGTATAATACTTTTTTTTCTTGTAAAAATTGTACAACTTGCATGATTCTTTTAAAGCAAGAGCACTTTCATAATTGTGTTGAAAAAGGGGGAAGTACTCTATAACACTTATAATCCTGGTTAAAACAAGAGTAATAATAATGACCTTGAAAACTTGAGACTTTCTTGGCATTTTGGGGCTGAACTTTTTTATTCTTTCACTTTATTGAATTGACTTTTTGAACCCATAGGTGGACCAAGAAAGGGACCAGAAAGGTAAAAGCTCGCGTGACGAGCTGATGGTGAGAATCCTTATCGGTGGAATTGTTGTGAACTCGAGTTCGGACTATATGTATGCTTCTCTTTTAAACAGCTGGATCAATAATGGAAATAAGAAAAAGCGGATGAAACCGACATGTTATTAATTGCGGTGGAAAAGTGAAGACGGTGTAGGCGGATGACTAAGGCTCATTTTTTTGCATGGCAACCAATGTGTTTTAGGGGGGTGGAAGGTGCGTAAACGCCTCACAGACCGGTAGAGCTCCCTATTGGGGGAATATTAAAACCCTACAAACACGGAGTTTGGCACTACTACTATGCTGGTATTCACTGTTAATATTAACGGGTAACCTGTCTGAAAGGAAGAGTTAAGTTATGATTTTATTGTGTTTTGTAAAAAAAGGCATATACTCTTTCTTTTTTGGGGAAAGTGACACATTCGATGGCGTTTTGAAATAATAACGAATATGATCTCGAGTCTGGGGCCAGAGGAGAGGTCAATGGATTGAACTTCCTGTTGTATGAATTGAAATCTGCGAACATTCAAATGCGTTATATCCGAAGTTCCCCGGAATTACGAGCTGATGTATGATTGGTCTGGTAAGCGGCAACACCTACATTATCTCCTCCCAGTACAAGCAAATGCGCACGCAAAAATTGAGCTGGATCTCGAGAGTTTTTTTTTTAATTACATTTTCACCCCAAACAAGGCACATTGCCACTTTGGTGTAGGGGGCTACTATCAGGGGAAACATCTACTGGGGCACTATGTAGGGATTAGGGCAGCGAAATGTTAGTTCACGTAGCACTTGAACTTATGCATGTCAGTACAGTTGGGGAAGCAGTGACCTGGAATGGAATTCCAAAGTCTAGCAGTTCTGGGGAAGAAACTACTGGAGTAGAAAGATCTTTTACATCTAGGGATCTCTACAGTGTGGGGGTGGGATTTTGCAGCTTGTCGGGTCTGTCGAGGATGTTCACGTCGTGGGGGCACAAGTGCTTGCAGTTCTTCAGAGCATTCACCATTATGATACTTGTAGAACAGGCGGAGGGATGCAACGTTTCGACGATGGGACAGAGGCTGAAGTTTTGATGCCAGTTTAGGGCCTATCAGATTTGCGGCTCTATTTTGAACCCTGTCAAGGAGAGAGAGACTAGTAGCCGATGCACCGGCCCAAATATGACAGCAATACTCCATACATGGGCGAATAGTGGCCTTATAGAGGTACAGGATACTTTCGGGTGTTAGAAGTTTTCTAGCACGGTAGAGAGAGCCCACCTTCCTCGCAGCGGTCCTGGCAATGCCCTCGATGTAATTGTTCCAGCTAATGTTTCCAGTGAACGTTAGGCCAAGGAGCTTGAAGGACGTACTCTCAGATAAAGAGTTGTTGGTCATTGCTATAGGTGGTAAAGAAGGTTTCTTGTAATTATTGAATGAAACCAGTTTTGTCTTGGTGGCATTGAACGTTACCATCCATTTTTGTCCCCATTCCACTACTGATTTGAGGTCTTCCTCTAGTGTTTCTGCCATTACTTTAGATATATGTTCATTTGTTTTCCTGTCGTGCCTGCTAAAGTGTGTGGTGTCATCGGCATATATACCCATCTCAGAGGCAATTTAATCGGGGAGGTCATTTATGAATATCAGGAACAGCAGAGGTCCAAGGATAGATCCCTGGGGCCCTCCGGCATTTATATTATATTGTTTAGACGTACGACCGTCGAGGACAACCTGGATTTTTCTCTTATCTAAGAAGGATTTAATTATGTTAAGTATTCTACCAGTGATACCGTAAGATCTAATCTTTCTGAGGAGACCCTCATGCCATACCCTGTCAAAAGCCTAAGATATATGTATAGCTACCGCTCTGCCCTCTCCCGCTTTGTCCAGTGAATGGTATATGCGTTCTGAGATTACAGTGAGATTGTCTGCCGTGGAACGGGCTTGTCTAAATCCATATTGATGGTCGGTCAGAAGTTTAGCATCTGTAAGGTGCTGGACTCGAGCATGGTTAATTACGGTCTCAAATTTTTTGGCAAAAAGTGGGAGGAGGCTAATAGGGCGATAATTTAATGGGGCAGTTCTTTCGCCAGAATTCTTGAATACTGGTACCACAGAAGCAGTTTTCCAACAGCTCGGAAGGCAAGATTGATGAGGCATTTGTTGTAGAGTTTGGAGATAACTGGAGCTACTTCGGCTGAGCATTTTTTTAATAGCACAGCTGGGATGAGGTCGGGTCCACATGCTTTGGAAGTGTCAAGGTTTTTTATGATAGCATGCACCTGAGCAGGGGGGATTTCCAGATCGTCTAGCTTGGCGTCTGTCCGCATAGGACAGTCAGGTAGGGGGTGGTTTAGAGGGTCCAGTGTAGAGTTGGAGGCAAACCGACCGGCAAGCATGTTAGCCTTCTCGGTTGCTGAGCAAAGAACCTCGTGATTGTTGGTTAGTGGTGGAATTGTTGATTGCCCATTTTTTACTACACTGTTGTAGATATTCCAGAAGTCACGAGTTCCTACTTTTTGCGCTTCGATGCATTTTTTCGTGGTTTCCGTAAATTCCCTCTTAGCTGTCGCTATTTCTTTCTTAACGTTACTTCTAGCTTCTATGGTCTTTTGTCTGTTTGAACTGGATTATGTCGGTAAAACCTGCGGAATGCATGCTGCCTTTGAGCAATGGCAGTTGCGCAAGTCGAAGTAAACCATTGGGGAGAGTGGGGCTTGCTATAGAATTTCCGCATGGGAACATGCGCTTCGATTGCAGTTTTGAACCATTCAGTGGTCTCAGTTGCACACTGTTCAGCAGGAAGAGAAAAAATATTTCCCCATGGGGCGTCTCTGATAAGATCTCTGATAGCTTCTCAGTCAGCCTTTTTATAATATCACGTTGTTTTGAGCACTGGCTCTTCAGTTTTGGGTCTAGAGTTTAGGGCGATCTCAACCATTATTACCGCATGATAAGCGTTGCCAAGTGGGCTGTCGGCTTTCGTTACACAATCATCAGGAATTGTGGTCAAAAACAGATCTAATAGTGATGCGTGTTGTTCTTCCTGATCAGGGAAGCGGGTTGGAAAAGTAACAATTTGCGATAGGGAGTGAGATACAGAGAAGCTATGAGTTGCGCTGCCTGCTGCATCTGTATAAGTAGAGAATCCAAACCAGTTTTTGTGATGGACATTAAAGTCACCAAATACATGTACTTGGGCGCTAGTGTCGAAGGAGAGTGCTGTGTCTATGCTGTCAGATACTTTGTTTATTATGGTGCAGTCTTGGGTCGAGGGAGAGCGGTAGAGAAAGTAAAAGTAGCTAAAATTGTGTTGCATGATTAGTCTAAAGCACAGAAAGGCTTGATCATCCGTTTCTAGGTTTGTTTCTCTAGTCAGAGGAAGGGTATTACGAATGTAAACTCCAAGTCCGTGCATATGTCTGTCAGAGTCCTTACGGCAGAGTGGGAGATATCCAGGCATGTTAAAGTAGTTAGAGGGGATGGAGGAGTGTAGGTTAGTCTCACTTAGTGCTAAGATATCCGGGGTATTTGTTAGGAGAAATGCTTCAACATCAGCTAAATTTGTTCTAAGCCCACGGATATTTTGAATGCAAGCCTCAAGGGAGGAGGCAAGTTGGATTTGTTTGACCCTAAGCCTGGTGTAAGCTTATTTTTAGATTGTACTGTCATCATGTTTTTAACGAGTTTCAGTTGGGTAAGGGGAAGCCGAAACAAGAGGTTATGCAGAATATCACACATGCATCACAAGCAGACCATCAGCTAGCCCCCCATCAACAGGAAAGCCCACCGGGGATGAGTGCAGGGTCCCTTTCCATGCGCGCCATGGCACTGCAAACATCCCGATATTATTCAACTGTTGATGGAGCAGCCGCTCTAAGTTCTACCAAAGAGTTAGGGCTCCTGTACTACCAGTCGGAAACAGCAGCCAGTAACTGTCAATCCGGTACGCTCAACCCATCAGAGGAAGGTCAACCATATCGTATTGCTCAGGCATATGTGGTACTCAAGCATTCTCAAATGCCCAGCTTTAGGGGTGGGGTGTGTCGGGAGTGGGGAAACGGCGTTCATTGCCCTAGACAAGAAACAAGATCTACCAATGGGTGTTTCTGTCGAATCACTGATAGTATCTCTGCGCCTTACTAATAGGCAAAGAAGGAGTATGGAAGCCGGGTTATAGGCAGGACCTATCTACTCCTTAAGCAATTTATGTATTGCAAACCGGTAATTTGTTTGAGTCACCAGCTCTAGGAAGGTTGTCATCCAAGACTGAAGAGACCTCCCTCCTCTTTGGTTTAGTTTCAGAGTTTTCCTTCTCCTAGACGGATGATCTGGAAAGATCTACTGGATCCGTCACCACTGAGAGGGTTTGCACGGCGCCTGGGTTCTAATCCAGGTATTTCTGCGACCCCGCGTGGTTAGATAATGTTATTGGGTTAGTTTGTAGAGGTTATATCTGCTAAATAGTTACACTCCTCAAAGTGGATTAGGGATATTGTTATTTCATTGTTACTGGATAAAGGGGTTGAGTAGAGCTCATGCAGTGTAAGCAACTATGATTGTAAGGAGGCTTGTTAGGAGATAGTGTCGTTAGAGGCTTTCACTTTTGTTTATATATATTTTTTCTCATTTTCTTTTCCTTTTTTATTTTTATTTAATTTTTTAATTTTTTTTTTTTTATCCATGATTGCTTGGGTCTAGTATAATATTAAAGTGTGAGTAGGAGTTAAGAATTGAACTACGAGTTGTGCCAAAACTATATTTTAGATTATATCAGGGCATGAGATGCGAGTGCAATATAGTACGGGTAAAACAGTAAGTTTTGAGTCGTGTAATTTGATAAATAGATATATGGGCTGGTTTTAGTAGGTGCGAATAAAGTTGGAGGTACAAGGTGAGTTTCTATTATTGAGAGAAGATGTTTTCAGCTTTCAAGTAAAAGTTATGGACATTTAGCATAGCATTGGTTCAGTTTCGTATTAGCGTTGCAAAGATATCTCAGAGGGGACAGTTGTGTAATGCAGTGCGGTGTGCTTTGCTTCCGAGTACATACTTTGGCTGTTTAATCCCAACTGGAATAGGAATGAACTCCAATGCATGTCAAGAGGGTAGAAATTGTATAGATGTTTAGTGATGACTAAGCAGTTAGCATGTGAGAGTCAGGGGCTGGAAGTTTAAGATTCCAGTACAAAACGGAGTGAAATGTAGGAGTTAAGTGGCGGTTTGGTGGGAAGGAGCAGATTGTTAGCCTTCAAGGGATAGGAGTTATTAATTTACAAGAAACATATCTAGGATTTAGAGTGGCAGGTAAGTTTTTTTTTTTTTGCGCATGCAGGCTAGACAGAGGTAATCGTCTTGGAGGTAAAATGTATATTGGGATTTCGTAGCAAGCAGTTAGGTGTTTGTTCCAGTTACAAGAACTAGTTCATGGCGGATCGGAATTCCGTGTTTTGTATTTATAGGAAGACATTAAGGTAACGCACGGAGCATAGCATCCACTCAGGAAGAATAGCTCTAGTATCACAGCTAAGATAGTGCATATTTAGGTAACGAATAGTGACAGTTAAATATGGTGGCACTTTTTTTTTGCACCTTACCATGCCTGTTACTATTAAGTATTGTACTTAAATAAAGTTCTTCTGTCATCTAAATAAGCTAAAAAAGGGATTCCCCCTCCGCATTACTACGTCGATGTGACACGGTAAAAAGAAATTAGTCAGGAAATTGTTTTTGAAATAAGTGAATCAAGAATGGTCAAGATGTCTGAGAGATAAGATAAAATTACATAAATATAATAAATAAATAAATAAATAAAATAAAAGGGTTAGATTTGTTTGGTTTAAAAAGAGGATAGAATAAAATATAAAATAAGATAAAGTGTGCAAAGAAAATACAAAAAAATGTACTTAGCTAAAAATTAGATCTTCGGTGTGGTGGCAAATGGCTCTCTTCGACCACCATGCAAGTGACGCTAAGGAAATTCTGACCTTACTCATTGGAGTAGGGGGGTACACCTTACATTTGGTCGTTAGTGAGAGCTTTCCCTTCTTTAAGGGGAAGGAAAGGAAAGAATACCAATATTCTGCTTATATATTTTGAATAGATCCAGAAACTTGTCACATTTAGATTTTACAACAGTAACTTGGCCAGGCATGAATTAAATTAAAAACTGGGCAATTAGGCTGAAAAGAAATATAGAAGCAAATAGGCAATCAGAAATCAAGACAATTTCTTGTCTGAGATATTTACCAGTAAAGAAAGTCCGTGCGTCTTTTTTTCGCCTACGACTCATTTTTAGGCACAGTTAATAATTCGGGTGTTTATATGTCAAGCGGTCGACTTCATATTTAAATTAATCTATTTCAATGAGAGTAGATTATGCATAAAAAGGAAAAAAAAGTTCTTCTGTCATCTAAATAAGCTAAAAAAGGGATTCCCCCTCCGCATTACTACGTCGATGTGACATGGTAAAAAGAAATTAGTCAGGAAATTGTTTTTAAAATAAGTGAATCAAGAATGGTCAAGATGTCTGAGAGATAAGATAAAATTACATCGAAAAAAAAATAAATAAAATAAAAATAATAAATAAATAAATAAAATAAAAGGGTTAGATTTGTTTGGTTTAAAAAGAGGATAGAATAAAATATAAAATAAGATAAAGTGTGCAAAGAAAATACAAAAAAATGTACTTAGCTTAACTTTAACACTAATCAACGTGACGCCGTCTCTCTCCCCCCCCCTCTTCGACCACCGTCAGATTAGTCCAGGGAGAATGATATTCAAAAGTGGTTTGTATGTACAAATTATACTAAAAATTGTACATAATATATATCACAGTTTGTATATTTCGTTTGAATTAATTGAGTAGAATAGATATATCCTCGTTCGTCTTTGTCTGCATGAGAAGCATATTATTTCCAGTGAAAACCGGAATATCAACCCAATAAACAATCCTGTAGAGATGTCCTGGAAATGAGACGATCACTACCATTGTGACTGTGACGGTGTCAGATGTTACAGTCGGAAAGCTTCGAAAAAGGGTTTTGGTCACGGAAGTTAACAGACCTGCTTCACAGAGGCAAGAAGCGTGATTGAAAGAATAAGCGTATAGACACGAAATGCAGACTCCTTGTGAAGAATTTTGGAAACAGCTGAAAAAATATATCTTAAGAATATAAAGTTTTGTTCTGTTGTTCCACAAAAGAAGGCATTACAGAGGTGTCAATTGGTTACGGTGTGAGTCATTTCATGCTTAATTACGAAACTTAACAGTGAAGATGGAAAAACTCTTGAAGAAAGTAAAAATATAGAGCATATATTAACCTTCTTATAAAGAATTTATGCAAATATGAACAATAATTATTTACCGTGTTGAAACTGACTGATACAACATGACTCAGTTTATACGTCAATATGAAATTCCCTGGCTACACCAACACATATAATGTATACGTTTATCTGGTGCCGTTTGTAGAGAAACATGTATCATGCTCTACTCCCTGATTTTGATAATAATATTTTCGTCCAACAGTTGTATATCGGTTCTTGTTGTTATATGTGTTGAAAATCTGAAAATTATGCTCCGACGTAGATTTACAAATTAATTGAAAATAACTGTAACCTCCATACTATTTTGGTGTATCACATTTATACACCATTATACATTTATGATAGCAACGCTCTTAACACGCTTCAACTTCTTTTTTTAAACACGAAAGACGTCTTTATTTATAGTAAATTGAATAAAATTTGAGCTAAAGCTCATGAATGATGCAGATTTAAATGAAAGAGTAATGAAACACTGTTTTAATATGACTGAATAAATCCAATGAAATAGATACACAAAATGAATAAATAAACAAAATACACCCATGGCTGAAAACGACTATGAATATTTGAACGACCATATGACAAATGCAGAAATTAAAAAAAGAAAAACGTGTAAGAAGGAACATTGTGCGGTTAACTATGTCAGTCTAAATATGAAACAGATAAATAGATAGATAGATACCTAGATAGATGCATAAATAAATAGATATATAGATAGATAATTAGATTATAAAATTGCATAAAGAAGAGTAGCGAAAAAATTGTCCAGTTACTAGTTTGCTATTTCCTAGAAAGAAATTTTTCGACCCACGCAAGATTTATTTTGCTCAGATATTTGCTGAATCAAGAGTTATGCCATTTCTTATCAGATATTGCTCTACATGAATTCTTATTACCTTGCGTAATATACGGTAGACACTGACGAAGCCATCTTCCAGCATCGAAATTTTTTATACCTATACTTTTTACGCGCAATTAATTCGAAGCACTCGTTGGCCTGTCCACGTATGTCTAGTTAAAGTGGTAACATCCCACCATGTCCTTTGAAAATTTTTCATATCGTATTTCTGATCGTTGCCTCTATTTTATGTGCTTTACTGACTAAATCAATCTGCTCATTTTATTTTTATACTATGTACGGACACCGATGCTCCATTTGCTATTTAATATTAACATTAAACTTATATCTCATTAGCATGAAACCTATACGAAAGTGAAAAAAAAATATAAATAAATTAATATAAATTATAATATGTCTGTACTTATTTTACTTTCATTTCATATATCACAATTAAATAAAAATACTGCATTAAGTGTATTATTTTACAGGAAATGTTGAAAACAACAGCCTGTACAACGCCTTTGCATTATTATCGACAATTGCTAGTGCACTCATGCTTTTGCAAATATAAATGCAATTTATAAAAAGAGGTTCTAAATGGCCAACACTTTTGTTTTAATTAATTTTTAGCTTAAACGCATCGTGCAAGTAATGGCCATTTCTGCACAATTGCTGACAGGAAAAGATAAAGTTATCATGAGTCCATCCTTATTATCCCGATTTCTTTAATCAACAGTGTTACGTTTTACTCGCCAAGAGTAATCAATATGTCTTTTTTCTCTTTGGAGCTGACATTTCATAATAATTATTCTAATCAATATTGTCTAGTGTGCAAAAACAATCTATAGCGCAATATATTTAAATGTTATCCTTTTAGACCCTACATATAAGTTAAGCACGGTAAATAACATACGCCATACACATTCAAATTTATTAATACATAATGCATATATTTCTCTCTACTTGCATTGTGTTATCATTTGTCAACTTATGTTAAGGATATTTACCTTGTAAGGTATTTAAGGATCCAGATTATAGTAGTGCATCCTGGAACTATTTTAATTGTATATAGTTTGGTAGCAATAAACAATGCCTAAATTCGTGTTATAATTTTCACACCCTCAATTGTTCGTCGGATTTATTTATTTCTTGGCTGTACGTATATAAAAAAACACATTTAAGTAATTTTCCTGTTTTATTATTTTGGTTACTACGTAGTATAATAGGTTTCCATGTTGTTTACGTATTAATTAATACAATAACGATACAACATAATTTATATTAAAATATTAATATTAAAATATAATTTATATTAAACAAATTCGGGACGTAGAAATTAATTACTTGAAATAGTAATTGCACTCACTGTAGCAAATAGTCGACGAACTTTTAAGTGTAATTGTAAATATCCGACAGAACACTCATTCAAGAACACATAGACCAGGCCATCTCAATTATTGTATATTCACTATTCAGTTATTAAATATTCCTTGGATTTCAGCAACGTTTTTGCGTTAAGAAATTCTTTGCATGCGAGACACGTGCGAGTCCTCCTTTGCCGTGTTGGTGAGTCAGCTCTCTCGCTACAAAAATAAAACCAAGCTAACGTAATTAGTACCAAAAATGTCACGTTTGTTTTAGAAGACCGACGTTCACATACACAATCGACATCCTAAACCACTCAACGTCAGCATCAATTATGCGGAACAATCATGGAACTGTTATTTACCTGTCACTAAATATTTAGGGAATCTCCATTTCTCTATCTTATTTCTAATCTTCACTCGGTTAAACGAAATCAGAAGAAACTGGGCAAAATCCTATAAATATATTTGTGGAGGTCATTCTAATGTTTTAAATGAAAAAAAAAACCTAAAAAATGTAAATCGCTGCACCATAAATTGCTCGACTTTATCAAAAACGTGCAGAATTATTAAATAAATATATCTAATAAAAGCATGAAATATATAGGATAATATGCGTAACGTTTACACTCTTGAGATTAGAGGTCCTATATATGCAGCAATGTAAACAAAAGTCTTTAATATACCTTCAACTGTATAATTTTCTAAACTCTAAAAGCGAAGGAAATCTGATGAGTTATACTTTTACAATAGGTCTTTCTGCGTTTTCCTCATGCCTAACAAGTGTCCAACCGATCCTGCAAGACCATGGACTGTGATATCAGAATGTAATGAATACAAAGTACTAAGTCATGATATTTTGTGGTTAAATCAATGGATCTGTGCGTAGAAAGCTTATTCCGAAAACGTGCTCGGATTTTTCTGTTCTCTAGGCAGAGTCCGAGAAATGGAATGCTCCAAGATGACACCCAAGGTCTTTCAATGCCAAGGTTCTCAAACAGTTCTCGAAAAATCACATCTTACACGTCACTTTAGGGTGCGTACGGATACACTAAAAACAGGTAGTTCTGGGGGAGGGTAGGCAAAAGCGTCAAGACTTCTAAACATCGTCGTGCCACTGGTCAGACTTGTCCGATTTAAGCTATTTCGGCCATTTTTTTAAAATAAATCTTTGAAATAAATGTCACATTTATAACACATCGTGTCTTCTCTTGGCGGCTCGGATGATTCCCGGCTTCTGAAACCGTCAGCGCATTGTCTTTTTGAATATCGCGGGTTCTGTCCAGAAAAACGTGTAGCCCCACCTTTCTGAGACTTGGTGATGCTACCAGCAGTTAGCTGACGTAGTCTGGGTGTCTGGTCAGAAAGTCCCATCCGCAAATTTGGTTGCTCGCTCTAGTGAACGGCGTAGATAGCTTCTTTATCTAATGCCGCACGGGTTCTGGGACAAATTTTCTTACTCCGGCACTATATTTTTTAACTACTCTGGCGGATCATTTTTCGACAATTTCCTGGATACCGCGCAGAATCTTGTGCGATGGTCAAGTCCCGCACGAGATTCAGGCTGCTCTGGCTTTATTGCTACGTCCAGAGCGAGATCAACTTCAGCAAAACCTGCCCTACTCTCATCGTCAGTACGGCCACTATATCGTGTATTCCTAGGCCGTGCCCTAGCAGCTCACCGTCTATTATCAGACCTCCCAAGGCCACTGAAAGCCCAGTGCCGATATTCACATGGGAGATGGTAACTCCACAAGAGGCTATCGAGCCCCTGCTAACCCTGCGCACCAATACCCTTCGCTCGTCTTATTAGAGCATGCCTTGCGTACGAGAGGCTGCCTACACCCGGTGTCTACCAGCGCACAAGCTCATGTTCATTTACGCTAAGGCTCACCGTCGGTAGCGCTTTTTTAACAGCGATCTGTAGAAAAGATTGGCGCTATAACTTACTCCCCTTGTCAGTTTCCCGGACAACTTTTCACTATGTGGCGCAACTTGTTTTACCGGTAGCGACGCATGCGTCTTCTTTTTCTTCTGCCAGATGCGTCATTCACACCGCTTGTCAACGTAGAAATGTTGTGCATGTCCACGATCTTGTTTCACCACCGAAAACCAAAGTACATCACCAAGGACTTGCCCACGAGGGATTGTTTGAAAACAAGATTTTTGTTATAAATTACAAAAGGGAAAATGCGATATCTTTATCCATGAATTAAAATACTTGGGACACATTATAGAAATAAACGGCTGAAAACCGATCCTGAAAAGGGATTGGGTGCGAACAATAGCCACGAGCAAAATGCTCATCCGACGGCGGTCTGACAGAATTTTTTAGGCTGGTACAAGAATACGCGCATACAATGGAGGTGTCCCTGAGCAAACCAAGTCTGAAAAGGCAGAGGTTTGACAAGGGTACCCCAGAAATAGCGTGACGCTACTAGGCAAGACGTTCAACTCGCAAAATCTACTTACCCTTTGTCAGTGAGACCCTTTCGATTACATCTAATCAAGCAAATCACCACGCTAGGATCAAGTGGATTCTATATTTCGCGAAGTTGGTTGATTCAGGAGTTCAGAAAGCAGATGTCATGAGAGTGGTAAATAGCTGTGTGGCTTGCAAATCCTTCGACACACCACCCGTTCTCTGGGCGAAAGAGGAGCTGGTTATAAGGGACAACTGGGGGCGGCTGGCGATATATATATTACCAACTACAACGGCGAGGATTTCTAGATTTTCATGACTGCGGCCTATCCAGGTTTGCGATATTGGGGCCGCTGCCGCGGCAAGATACAGCCGGCGTCATCCGTTAGTTAAACAGCCCCCCCATCTCAACAGAGATACTAATCGACAATGACAGACACATTAACCAGTGAGTAATTCCAAAATTTGCTGATTGATTTGGAATATGACTGCGGCTCCGATGTGCCAACGTACCAAGCGGAAATGGGGGCATTGAGTGGAATCACAAAGCTATCGACATCATCGGGGCTAGGACCTGTTGCATGGTTCCTGAAAGGGTCTAACGGTACAACGTGACCCGAAAGGATACTATCTCCTCCTTCACGACGCCCTAGACGCATTGTACAGTTACAACGTCAGGGTAAGAAACATAGAGAACAACTCATTTCTCGAACTGGAAACAACCGGAGATAGGTCGACGCAAAGAGAGGACGTCTGGATTAAAAATCCCCGCGTAAGTGTACAATGAGGTACGGGAACGGGCGCGTCGCTGAGTTAATCAGCACAGAGGCGGTTCGAGTTGATTGCGTACCCCGCCAAATTAGGGACCTGCTGTTGGAATCGATGTTATGATCACGCCTGGAAGACACGAGCGAATCAGATTCGCTTAGTGTAGCATCGCTCTTCTTCGCACTTTCTCTATGCGAGAGTTACTCTGACCGCACTGGCCTTCAAGGACACATTTGTTTTCGACCCACAAACTGCAAACTCGAGCACACGAGGAGATGAGGGGTGCGTCGCTAACTTACTCTTCGAATAAGAACCTGGCAAAGAGCGTCACCACCTCCCTGCTATTATTCTAGTCCTGAGATCCGCAGCGGGTATAAAATAGAGAGGACTTATTGCAAAAACAAGCCGTGTATGTATTTACTGCTTGTCGAGAAAGAAAAATGAATATATCTAAGATGAAGACCGTAGTATTTAATGTTCACGGTCTCGAACAGTGCACGAAAAATCACGTCTTACAGGTGGGTTTAGGTGCGCCTGAATGGAGTGAACAGTAGCGTCAAGACCTCTGTAGAGTGAAGATCCTCGTGCGACTCGTCAGCCATTTCCGATTCTATCTGTTGTATCTTTCATTCTGTATCTAAACGTTATAGTCTGAGAAGTAGCATTTCTTTCATTCTCTATGCGTAGTCGACCCTTAAAGATTATTACTATATAGAAAAATAAATGGTATAAAATTATAAAGAAGAAGCTAAAATTCATGAATCTGGGTATATCAGGATGCCATATAATCACCAAAATATGGGAAAGTTATTAAGAATACTATCAATTCAGATTTTTTTTAGCAAAAAGTAATATAGAACTGAAAATATAAAATTTAAACCTGAGATTGTCACTGAGATCGATTGAACAATTTTATACCACGAATCAGAGAGGGGCTTATGTGTCTCTATCACTATATCTATTTATCTATCTGAAGATTTCTTGAAGCAATATGAAAAAATAAAATAGTGGATTCTGAAATGAAAATTGAAAAGAAGTTTCCAGCACAAAGTTATGTGTCACGCTATACTAAAATAAGAAAACAATCCATCGGCATTCAAATTGTGTAGAAATTAAAAGAAGAAAAATGAGGGGATAAAATAATAATGCTAGATAATATATACTAAAACAATAAAGAATAAAATTATACAAATAATCATAGAAATAAAATTAAAAAAATGATCGTAATTTTTACATTTTTATTGGACCATTTCGTTGGTCATAAGTCGTCACATTGACAGGCCAGTTTTGTGTTTTCCTTTTTATAAATGGATATTCTAGGGTTTGATGCCCTTCCAGTGGCACGTCACCCCAAATTGTTTTATATGCACGAAAATACGTCATCCCGCTCAGCTATGTTTACGAAATGCTTTCTTAAGTCATTGGCCATTAGTGGAAACAATTTGTTGACATTACAACATTGTTCTGATATAAAATCAATTGAAAAGCTCTGAGCAATTATGAAGATGAATGTTTATTAAAGAGGAGTCCATTTTCGTCGAAATATTAATTTGGAGGATGATTTTCAACGTTTCGTATAGAATCTCATCATCTCTAATCAACTGATTTACATCATACGTGTAGAAGAGGCTATTCAAAGACATTTGGAAGCATGGGAGTTATCTTGAAAAATATTTCCTTAAGCAAAGTAATATAAAATACGTTCTGGTTTTTATTTGATATTGTTACTGGATATTATCTTTATTATATATATATATATATATATATATATATATATATATATATATATATATATATATAAAGTAAGAATATTTTTCTAATAACCAAACTATACATTTTTATACATTTGCAATTAAGTGATACACACTTAAAACTACCACAAAATAGAGAAATTAACATTACATTCACAATATTTATAATCATTCCACAAAAATCAGGGAAATAGGACACCTTATTATGCTATTCAAGTGTACGAAACTTCTCAGCGTTCTACAGCAATTCCATAATTACAATGAAATATTGACCTGCAATAAAGCTATAAACAGGTTTTAGAGTTTAAGAGAGAAAAAAAGTAATATATTATGCAATACCCGTGCCATGGTAACCCCATAATTGTCATATCTAACTACTGGAAAAGCTACAGCTATATTTTATTGCACTTACTATTATTTTTATGAACTAGTAAATCTCCGGACCAATTATCTGTAATACATACTGCACCGCGTGTACTTAGCGTATTATTACAGATTACACTGTAGTTATTTTACAGATGTTTATATTTATCCATCTTTATTTAGAGTGATGCACTTTGTATGCAATCATATATCGTTACTGTATATATTATGAATATATTTTTGTTACAATTATAATTTTAATATGACGATCATTTGTTAGTAAAGCGTGATGAATAATTTTGTGCTTGACACTTCTTTTCAGTTTTCATTTCAGAATCTACTTTGGTATAAATCTACGTAGATTATTCCAGTACAAAACATGACAGCTCGCCCTCCCCTATCGATGCCGGAATCAATGATAGGTAACGACACCAAGAAGGCTCTAAATTTGTCCTACACATCTTGTCCGTGAAGGGTTGGTCTGACCTCAAAGCTGGTTTTTATGTATTTCTGAGTCTAAGCCAAACGCTTTTCCTTATGAGTTCGGTTTAAAGCATATTGACTGAATGCTTCTTGCAAATTTCTTAAAGACATTGCAGCATATCTTTTTGTACAAGCAAGGTCTTCCAGCCTTGTTAAATATAGCAACACTGTTGCTGGCCGGCTGCGTTACAAGTTCGCAGCGATTTTTTTTATATGAGCAGAAACTGGTTCCTTGTGTTTTTATCCTTCCTTTGTTTGATATTTTGATTTCCAACGAATACAGTCAATGTTCTTGGATCTCCTTCAAGCTCTCGATCGTCTCAGAGTTACGAACGATTATCCCGAGTAGTAACGAAAATAAAACGATGCTCTTACACGGTCACAGATACAAAGCTATGTTTTTACAACTAAGTGTCACGTTAGCGTATCGGTTTGGGAAAACGTTAGTCCTGAGATTAAATGCTTGTATACTAACTTTTCCTCATGCCCCGTAAACTTTATATGATTTCTTTATTCGAAACCCGATACACTTCAACCTTAAAAGTAACACAGGCTTTACGTTTTGGTTTCCTTTTTTTCTCCTATATATGATTATTCAATTAGCCACCGTTGGCACCTTACAAAAATGATAAGCGTTCGATGACATTTTTGGCGAGACATTTTTATCACTTTCCTGCGGATAATTAAGTCAACATAAAAAGCAGCTACATACAAATACACTGTTTCGTGTAAACATACTTTAATTTGTTTATTCCTTACGTAATGAAACTACCAATGATATATTATTTCGATGCGTTGACACTACAAAATAAAGAAATACCACAATATTTGCCGATAACAAAGTACGTCCCTGCTCATTTTCCTTTATAAATTGCAGATGGATATGCATATGTCTTTCTTCTACTGTCGAGAAATTCGTTAAGTTGACCAACATAAACATACCACCTACTTAGAATTAACATTCATTTAACATGTTTTCTGGGGAGGCGTTCTAAAATTATTTTGGAACACTTTAATTCCATTTTTTTTTCTTTGCGATATATGACCAACAAGACCGAATGAAAGAATTAACAGACAGACATTTATTGTAATTGTAATCTGATGTTCTATGGACGAGGAATACGTTTCATTTGTCGCCGCCAAGGATTTCTTATGCTATTAAGTCCTTCCGGTCGCGATTATTAACATGGGGAAATGGGGCGTTTAGGAAGCGTTTTTACTATTGTCGAATGTAACAGGAAAAATAGCTGCCTTTATATATTTTTACATAAAACATAAAACTGTAAATACGTGTATATCATACACCTTTCTTCCTGGCGACAGGAAGTTTATTTTTTATTTTTCCAGACAAAATACGATTTGTATGTACAATCTTGTAAATATTTGCACTTTGATCATCTGCGTGGTATGTTTGGCAATGTATGTTTTATGAAAGAAGTCAATAAAATATATATATAACTATTATATATGTAAAAGTGAAGATGGATGTGCGTGTGTGTCTGTGTATATTTCCTACGCAATAACTCTGTAAATTTTCAGTATACTGAATTGAAATTTGATATACAGGGAACTGAGATTTGGAAAAATCTGTTTAATCATTTTGCGGCCAGAAATTAGGCTGTAAAGGGTCAAAGTTCAAGGAATTGTCCTATTAAAACTCTACAAAACTCATCTGCCAAGTTTTGGTCAAAACACCTGTAATTTAAGATATATGTTCCTTGGGCATGTGTCTAACATAGTAATGTAAATTCGGTAAATTTGTTAACTTAAGTGGAACGGCTCATCAAGAACTTGTTTATGTTGGACTTGAAGACAGCCATATTGTAGTAATTTTGAAAGCAAGAAAAACAAATACAATTCCACAGGCGTGCAGTTCTAAGTAAGAAGTTTTGCTCATGGAATTTACGTGTAGGTTTAATCACAGATAAAGGGGAGGTGGGGGAATTATTGATAGTGTTTTCAGGTAAACGAGTATTGCTTGTAAAAGTTTGGCGAGAGAGGACCATAGATTGAAGTTCAAACGAACGCTTTCCATGAAAATAACAATAAAGCAGAGAGAAACTCGCAACATATCTTCTGTCAGATAGAGGTTGAGAGGAAGAGAACAGCACATCTCCTAAAAGCTAACAAAGTCTATTTTGAACTCTATTAAGGCAGCACAAGTCCTTTCTAGCAGTGCCAAAACTGTTCCATCCATGGGCGTACCTTACTCTTATACACACATACAATTGCATCAGCAGTGAAACATCTTCTGGATCGATAGAACGAACCAACCATTTTTCAGCGGCCTTGGCAACAGATTTGATGTACGTGTTCCATTAAAGATCAAGAGTAAAGTTCAAGCCCGGAAGCTTGTCAAAACTTGATGCCCCCCAAGACTAGAGCAATTAATTTCAATTGTTGTCAGGTGGGGGTCAGAGATTTGATGATGTAAAGATAGAAGCTTTGTGTTAGATGCATTAAATGCAACCAGCCGCCCCTTTCTCTCTTGTACCACGCGGTCAAGATCAGAGGAGAAAGAATCGGAGAAAACTGGTTCGATTACTGTGCTACCATAGATGGTGGTATCATCAGTATAAATGTATGCGAATTAAGGGACTCCAGCATTAACACTGTGAGCTTCGGATATTTACCACGCAACTACTACTACTACGAACGTATCAGAGAAATGTGATTTAATAATTGAGACGACATTTCCAGCTATACCCTAGATGGATATCTTGTGAAGTAAACCTTTATGCCATTCCCTATCAAAGGTCTTTGGTATGTCAGGAGCAATTACCCTAGAAATTTGTAGCGACGTATAGATCTATATATAAAAAAAAATTGTGGTTGATAGTTTTTATTAGTACTATATTTATACTTATTATTAAGATTTTATTATTACTAATATTAGTATCATATATTATTATTAACAGTTATATTAGTATTAATCCTCTCGTCATTGGTATTATTTTTATGCATACATATACACTTTTATTTATATATTTATCATTCGTTTTTATCACATGTGAATAAAAATGACAATCAATATTCATTAAAAAGAAAATACTTCAGCTCCCAAAACTATAAACATCATATCAATAAACGTAAGAGATGCTTTTTCTTATTGACAAATGTTTGGACCCAGACAACTATCTACAACCTGCCTGAACACATTTCCTATCGCCACATGTATTGTATGGGTGACACTGACATTACTTAATCCACTCATAATTGCATTAATATATATTTGTTTTTTTTTCTTGATATATTATATATATATATATATATATATATATATATATATATATATATATCAAGATATACACACACACACATATATATATATATATTGATCTTTAATTTTAAACTTTAATACTTTTGCAGTATTACAATGAAAATAATATGTTATGATTAGCATTATAATTTAATATTATGGTAGTATTATAATTTTAGATTATGATTAGTATTATTGTTTTTTTTTATAATTCTTGTCGATATTATTTCGTGTATTATTTCTTATTTGTTTTCATTTATTCCTGTTTATCCACATATCTATCTCTCTTTCTCTCTCTCTCTCTCTCTCTCTATATATATATATATATATATATATATATAGCGAGAGATAAGTAGTAGAGTAAACAGTCCAAACGTGACAACAGCGCTCAATACATACGCGAATGTAGCCTGTTAGAAGGATAGAATACTTTTTTTTTACATAAGCGTCACCACTTATCAAGGCCGATCGGCCACTCAAGGATAAAAGTTAAAGAGTGTAAAGTAGTCAAAAGGACAATATAGTAATCAATAATAATGGAAGTTCGGTAAATTTGTTAACTAAAGTGGAACAGCTCATCAGAAACTTGTTCACGTTGGACTTGAACATAATCATATAATAGACAACTGGAAAGCAGGAAAACGGAAGACTATTCCACAGGTGTGCCGTTCCAATATAGAAGCTTTGATCATGGAATATATGTTTAGGTTTAGGCACAGATAAAGAGTGGGGAAAATTATTGATAATTTTTCAGCTAATCTAGTGTTTCTTGTGAAAGTTTGGAGAGGAGGTACCATGGATTGAAGCTCAGTCGAACACTTTCCATGAAAAAAATGATAAAGCAGAGACAAACTCGCAACACCTCTTCTGTGAGACATAGGTTTCAGCGAAGAGAAAATGACATCTACCACCAGGCCATGAAGTCTATTTTGAACCCTATCAAGGCCGGACAAGTCTTTTCTAGCAGCTCCTGCCCATATGTGGCGACAGTATTCCATCCTTGGACGTATCTGGCTCTTATATAGATAAAATAATTGCATCAGCAGTTAGATATCTACTGGATCGATAGAAGGATCCGACCATTTTTCCAGCGGTCTTGGCAACAGATTTGATGTACGTATTCCATTTAAGATCAGGAGTAAAGGTCAAGCCAAGAAGCTTTCGAAACTTGAGGCCTTCCCAAGACGAGAGCCATTCATTTTAATTGATGCCAGATGGGGATCAGAACGTTGATGATGTAAAGAAAGAAGCTGTGTTTTAGATGCATTAAAAGTACCCAGCCACTCCTTTCCCCATTGTACAACGTGATCAAGATCAGAGGAGAGAGAATTGGAGAGAACTTGGTCGTTTACTGTCTTACATGTGCTACCATAGATGGTAGTGTCGTCAGCAAAAATTTCTACGAATTATGTAAGGATGTGATTTGGAAGATCATAAATGTAGATCAGGAAAAGAGTTGGGCCCAGGATAGACCCCTGAGGGACTCCAGTATTTATTCTGTGAGCTTCTGATGTTTGCCCATCAACTACTACTCTTATGAACCCATAAGAGAGAAATGATTTAATAATTGAGAAGACATCTCCAGCTATACCATAGCTGGAGATTTTGTGAAGTAAACCTTTATGCCATACCCTATCAAAGGCCTTTGATATGTCAATAGCAATTTCCCTATAAAGGTTGCCTCTGTCGAGAGATTCGCTAAACCTATGAGATATAACTGTAAGCATATCTGCTGTAGATCTAGCAGAACGGAAACTATATTGTGTGTCACATAAAGGTTGTTTTTGCTGAGATGGTTGATTACTTCTCTATTTAACACAGATTCCAGCAACTTACTCATGACGCACATGAGACTTATTGGCCTGTACTGAGAGGGGGATGAGCGATCATCTGAATTCTTAAATACAGGGCATACTGATGAGATTTTCCAGGGTGATGGGAAGCAATTTTCTTTAAGACAACGTTCAAACAGTTTCGTAAGTATGGGGGCTAGTTCTGGTTGAAGTTTTTTGAGTACTATAATGGGAATACCGTCAGGGCCGGTTGATTTACTAGAATCAAGGTTTTTGATTAGCTTGGCAACATCACATACAGATATTTGTATATAACATAGACACACTTTAATGCGTAAGTAACTTTCTATCAAAACAGGGGGCTGTATCCGTGTCAAAGTATGTTTCTTTGTAGACGTTCAGCTAAGGAGTTAATTGTGCACAGCTTGCTAGAATAACGTGCTCATATATAATGTTCTAAAGCAGATATTTTTTTTTAAATAAGACTAAAAGTAATTGGCACATGATATGACGGAATAAGTAATCTTAAATCCTAAACTATTCTGCGTATTAAAAACAAACTGCAACCATTTCCGTTACTTGAGCTTCACTGCACGTGCTTATTTATAGGAACATCATTGTGTAATTTTCAGATAAAGTAACGCGGTGAAAGAAAATTTAAACATGGATTATTTACGGAATATGTGATTTGTCTACAACTCTTATTCAAATCAACAATCTCCAATATGCGTTCTATGTAGAATTGATAGTGCAGATTAATGATGTTTTATTAAGAAAAAGAAACGCCTTATATTCATGCACTTGTACACTTTTGTGTTCATCCCATGGAATTTTTCAGCATCAGTCGGAACAGCGTTTAAAATTTAATACTTGTAGATTTCTTCCAGAGTAAATATTTAAGTTTCTACATATTTTTAATGGGGTGTGTATTAGAACCGGATATCCCTATTTATCAATTTATCAATTATATGAGAATTTCATATTCCTGACTTAACAACTATTCACCAGTTACACTTGCAGCATGAGCATAAGCATGCATGAATATCATCATCATCGTCCTGAATGAGAAATATGGCCTCTTCCTGTTCCAGGGTTCGACATCTTTCTTTATGAATATAAACTAAATGAAGAACTTTACATTAAGTACATGTAAGACTGATTAGTCCTAGCAATTATTTACTAATGATGATAGTCCAAAACTTTACACTAACTGTGTTATTTTCGCATAATCCAGTTAAGGGGTGGACCACTAAAACTGAACCATGCGCTCCTCAACCGATTCGTCTTATAAAATCTTTCTCTACACTCACATCTGTGAAAAAACTCTTAGAAAATATACGGATACATAATCTGTTTTCTTTGTTGATATGGTTTAATAGCAGGTAAGAATGTTATACGGCCGCCCTATTTATCAGTCCTCATGTTTTCCTTACCAATACAAAGGAGTAGTACACAGGAGTGACGACTAAACTGCCAATGTTATATTTTGACAATAATGATACTAAGGATTTAAAGTATATTCGACAAAGTCTACTGGGTTTTAAAAATGCGCTATTTGAGATAAGCATAGGCACGTATATATATATATATATATATATATATATATATATATATATATATACATATATATATATATATATATACATATATATATATATATATATATATACTGAGAAAGCCAGATAGTAAAAGAGACACACAAATAGTGGGAGTTGCTGGGTAATGTGTGAAAACATACTCATTTGTATATACATCGTATTTTTTGTACATAGGCATCACCACATTATCAAGGCCCAGTGGCCACTCAAGGATAAGGATTAAAGAGTGTACAGTAGAAATTGGTCAATATAGTAATCATTAGTAATGAAAATTTGGTAAATTTGATAATTTATATGGAACGGCTCATCAAGAACTTATTTACTTTAGACTTGAACACAACCATATTGTAGTCAGCCGGAAAGCAGGAAAACGGAAGACAATTCCACAGGCGTGCAGTTCTAAGAAAGAAGCTTTGTTCATGGAATCTACGTTTAGGTTTAGGCACAGATAAAGAGTGGGGGAAATTATTGATAGTGTTTACAGCTAGAGGAGTGTTTCTTGTGAAAGTTTGGCGAGGGGGGACCATAGATTGAAGCTCAGTTGAACACTTTCCATGAAAATAACGATACATCAGAGACAAACTCGCAACCTCTCTTCTGTGAGATAGACGTTGCAAGGAGGAGAAAAGGACATCTCCTACCAGGCTACGAAGTCTATTTTGAACTCTGTCAAGGCAGGCCAAATGCCGTTGATGCTCCTAACGACTGATTAAGCTATTATATGCACTGTACGTATTTTAATGTTTACATGGTTTATATGTTTAAGTTTTGCTTGGCACATATGTATATCCAACATTTTTGGGCCGTTATATGTATATTAGCCGTAGCCAATGTCCGTAGTTATATAAAGTTAGAGTGCAATGTTCTTCGGATCTAAATATTTTGCGCTTCGAAGAGAAATGTATTGTATGTGCATACATTTGTTTGTATTAGCATCCTGCAGGCTAATAGGTTTTCGTGACTTGTAAAAGTTTAGAAGTGCCTTAGAGAACACACACACACACACACACACACACACACATATATATATATGCATATATATTATTTTTTTATATGCAACCATGTATAATAGTTATAATTATTAATGTTAGTTTGATAAGTATGTATACAGAAATTAGACTAATAAATTTACTAATTATTAAATAGCTCATTTTGGTAGAATATTAATAACTTATTGTAGAATGTTAGTACGAATGGTTGGGTTTAGTGGCTTCATCTAATAAAAGTCAAAATGACGTAATCCAACCATATTAAAGATATTTACAGATTCTTTTCCATTTGTCGGATTTTATCATGTCAAATAACACTTTGTTTCCTTTGACGGATTGATTGTTGCTATTTCTTCCGAGGAGTTTTTGTGGATAACTGAATCACTGATAGACATAATATGCAAGTGATTAATTTTGCACTACGAAAGAGATACAGACAAGAATTGTAAATATCTACTGAATTAAAGGAATAAATAATAAGATAATGAATATCATGACATGTTGAATTAGTTTTATCGCCATATACTAACAATTTTTTTTTCTTATTACATTGAACTTCTTAAATTAGCATTGGTATATATATAATGAGGAAATATATTTCCACAGAAAGATATATAAGTGAAAGTGTCGTATTATCTGTCTGTTTGTGTACATTTCGCTATGAAATAACTGTCAATCATCAGTCTAGAGCTTCGTAATTTATATACATGGTATTGAGTTTTGTGAAAATATTTGCAATCCGTTTTCGGACAGAAATTTGGTTGGTAAGGGGGGAAGTTCAACGGTTTCACCTTTTAGAACTCTACCAACCTCCTCGGCAAAATTTGTGTTTAAACATATGAAATTTTAAATATAATTTCCTTTACATGGATCTACCTTAATAATTTGATTTGAGCCCAAGGCAATAACTATTAAGTGGTCATAATGTTTGTCAAAGTTTTAAAAAAATATTGCGCGCTGTGGTCTATCAAATTTTTAGGACAATTTCTTGTGTAACCATGTCGAAGTTTAAATAAAGCGTATTCAGAGATAGGGCAAGCTTTTTATCGGTTTGGGTCGAAAATCTTAGCTATCAATATATAAAGGTATGCATGTATGTATGTATAGTTGCATGTCTGCCTTAAACTCTCGCCAGATGTGACGGATTTTCAAAAGATCAGTATCCTTTTTAAGTTCGATTCAGAGGACAAATATCGAAAAAAATAGCTAAAAACATATCTTCACCTTCAACTGGGCATTTTTCTACAGGGAGGAGTCGTTTTTTTTAGCCGATATATCGAAATTCACCCTCTCTTTCCGATGGTCTAGTTTTTATTTAAACCTACGTCACTTCGGGTTTAACCGTGGTCGCAAAAGCAAAGACGTCAGTTTTTTCTATTCTTTTCCTCCTTCGCGATCCGGGTCTTAGCCTGCCTTCCTACTACCACTTTTTTTTGGCTCAACATACACCTCAAGACACCCGAGCAACGCCGGGCTTAAATGCTAATGTATATATATATATATATATATATATATATATATATATATATATATATATATATATATATATATATATATATATATATATATATATATATATATATATAAACTTACCGTAGAATAACCGTAAGCAAATAAGTAACGTTAATAACCGAGAATACTCCTATTTGTTATTTTGGAGTTAGATTAAATATTGTTCATCTAATTGTTTTTTTTAAATCAGCTCGTAGACAATTTAGATTAAAAGAATACAAATATGTAGCTTCATGTAGATAGCACATCATTCATGCATGTAAAATCTACGAATAAAAGATATACTAAATGAATAGCGATATTCGGTGTAGCAAAACTGTATACAATGAATATGATCACATTACATTTACAGACAAACTGCGATGTATAATTACAAGGACACTTAATTCATCAGGAAAATGTATATACACATTTAATAAATTTTGTTAAAGTTTGCCGGAATTTTGTGTTTATAGTCCTTTTTTAAATATTTTATTTAACTCAATGTACTAAAGAATGTGGTATTTTTTTAATCGTCAAATTTATCGTCTCTGGATTTGTTTGTGTCTTTATGATTTAACCTTGTGTGTGTGTCTGTGTTTGTGTGTGGGTTTGTGTGTGTGTTCTACTTCCTACACTGTAATAATAGTATGACCCGAAAATATTGTATTGTTATATTTTTTTGCTAATCGCTGAAAATATGAATAAAATGAACACTATTTTATAGATATAGCAAGTATAAGTATAGAAAAAAAGTTTGAGTTATAAAAGAGAAATGAAAATGTTTAAAATATAATAAAAGGTTACATACAGCATTGTATATCTTCTTATTTATGCAGTACTTAATATTCAATCCAACATCATACATTCCCGGCTTAATATATTTAATCCTTCGACATTTGTTGTTCTACTCCCCTTTTAAAGACCAAATCAAGATTCTTTTCCGTTTACTATTAAACATGGATACACACATCCTAGACATAAATAAATGAAACCTCTAGAATCTTAACTGTACATATGGGTAAGTCATTACTCGTTCATTCAGAAGTCTTAGTCTTTTACTCAACCGAGATTATATATATATATATATATATATATATATATATATATATATATATATATATATATATATATATATATACATACATATATAGTCGATTCGAGTTTCAAATACACATGCGTATCTATATTAGGGGATAATTTTTTAACCTTTTATTACACAATCGAAAGCTTTTGTTTAAATAATTGAATTTGATAAAATATTCAATACCAATATTACTTGTTGAAACATCAAGTAAGAAAAAATATCTGAATATATATAATGTTCATCAAATTACCAATAAAAGTGGAATGGCGTCGAAAATATTAGTTTATATTTTTAAAATATGATACATTATATTATTTATCTGATTGCACATGCATTCATATTGTTATAAAGTGAGCGGATATATATGCTAGTGAACTATATTATCGTTTACATAAGGGGTGTATATCTGTTTACTCTTGTATTTTTATTGTCTTAGTATATAACTCCTCATTAAATATGCGTAACAGTTTGATCATTTGGCAATACCTTTTGAGTTTATCTACATCCCGTTTTTTGTGTAGATAACGGCCCATGTATGTAGGAATAGTGTTGGCAGCAGTCTTAATCTTGATGCATGTATATAATGTTTATAAAATATATAAGAAACACGAAAAATACAAAGGGACGAAACACGTTTTTGTTGCTTTTTTCATTTGCCCAATATTAAAAAAATGTATTGTCCATGTTTTGTCTTGTGACCAAATTAGAATTCACTCCAAGAAATCGACCAACGTCCCGGATGTATTTCCACCATTTTTATTTTTCATATTATTTCCCACATGTAAGGTTGCACGCTCTGTCTTACTTGTACATCCAATCGACAATGCCCTGGCAGCTTTAGGTGTAGAGCCATTATGAATGGTGGCTATCTCGTCTGTCCTCTGAACATATCACTATAAAATGTACGTTTACGTCAAATATGTATTTCATAATTCCGACATCAATACATGATGAGGAAAAATCCAACGCGGCTGATGTTTTTTATATTCATTTGTTATTCCTTATTAACTGAATTTTCCATCGGTTTATGCCCGTTGACACAGTTTATGTTCATTATTTATTTTAAAAATATGTCTCTCATTGCATTTTTACAATGCACTATCTACTGTTTGATAAATAATAATAATAATAATAATAATAATAATAATAATAATAATAATAATAATAATAATAATAATAATAATAATATTAAAAACAAGAAAACAGCAAATGTTGACAAAGAAACAAAATGATAAATCATATAGTAGGAAAATGCGGGAAAGTTGCATAAAAGGAATACAAGAGCACACGTGACCAATTGCAAAAAACTTCATCTCTAACGCACAGACAATGATACAAACATAAGTCGGCAACAGTAAATGCAAACGAGAATCACAACATTAAATGGAAGACGGGCCTACAAACGCATAAATCCATCCAAGCAAGAGGACCGGATGTCGTAATAATTAGCAAGAAAAACAGGTCTGTCAAATCGTAGATATTGCTGTTTTATCCAAAGTGTGATTATTGAAGAAAAGGAGAAACGAAGAAAATGCCCAAAGCTAGCGAGAGAATTGAAAAAGTTGCTGGCAAGATGAAGAAAATATGTGTATGTAATAGTAAGAGCAGTATGAACAATTCCGAAATACATTGAAAAAAAATCAGGAAAAATTGGAATCAGAGCAATGAGAGAAATTATGCAACGAATATTACCAATAGAAATATCTGAAATGTTAAGCAACGCCCTAGAATTCGGGGACTAATACACATGATAAAAACGCGTGGACCAGACAAAATACAAAGAACCGTCACATTGAAAGAAGAACATTGAAAACACATATTTATAAATTCTGAATCTTTCTTCCTCCTCTATCCACTCCCATTACTGATTTACTGCACCCCCTAGAAAAGAATGGTTCCAAATAGTCGAGGAGGGGCAATGAGGATTGAACGACTGAGAAGACAGCACTGACCATACCTCCGCTGGACAAGTGCGAAGAGAACCAGAACCTCGTGGAGGCTTATTGCATATTAAATTCCACTGGACACCAATGACCGCTGCTAGCGAGAGATTGATAGTGGGAAGCGGTCGTGATAATTCAAATTCATTTGTAAATGTTATCAGAAGGGGTGGAGAGCAGTAGAAAACTGGAGAGACGTTTTGTAACTCAGCTTCCAGAGAACACCACCGGCTGTTTTCAAATAAAAATTCTTTATGGCCTTTGTGAAAGTCAATTGCGAGCACATAATAATAATAATAGGAAGAAGAAGAAGAAGAAGACGAAGAAGAAGGAGAAGAAGAAGAAAAAGAAGAAGAAGAAGACTTTTGCTCAGCAACTGAGAAGGCTAACATGCTTGCTAGTCAGTTTAACTCCAACTCCACACTGGACCTTGCTAAACTCCTTTCCTCGGACTTTCATTTGCGGACAGACGGACAGACAGACGCCACATTAGACGATCTGAAAATCCCGCTTTCTCAGGTGCATGCTATCAAATAAAATCTTGCTACTTCAAAAGCATGTGGACATGTGGACCTGATCTCATCCCGGATGTGCTACTAAGAACGTGGCCCGCCGAAGTAGCTCCAATCATCTCCAAAATTTACACCAAATGCCCTTATGAATCTTGCTTTCGTGACTGCTGGAAAATTGCTTCTGTGGCAAAAGTTTTCAAGAAATTTGGCGAAAGAACTAACCCAGTAAATTACCGGCCCATAAGCCTCCTCCCACTTTTTGTCAAAATATTTGAGTCCATAAATAATCAAGCTATAGCGCATCAGCTTACAGATTCTTAAATTCTGACCGACCAAGAATATGGATTTAGGCATGCCCGTTCCACGGCAGAAAACCTTACTGTATTCTCCGAAGTTATACAACATTCCCTTGACAAAGCAGGGTAGGGCATAAAGATCTCAGGAAAACAGATCATACGGTATATATATATATATATATATATATATATATATATATATATATATATATATATATATATTGAGCACAAATTGTAATTTGGTTAAATCTGAAGAGAGTGCTCAATACTATTGCAGTGCAAATATGAGTTTTATTTTTTATTACTGTTTTATCTGTTTAGTTATACATGTTTCTGTTGCCGAACTATTTCTACGATCCGGAAAAATGTTCAGATATTACAACAATTCTTACAGGTTTGTGTATAACCTGACGAAGTTGGTGGATCGTATATATGGTTCGGCAACCGAAACATGTGTAACTAAACAGATAAAACGGTAATGAAACAAAACAATATATATATATATATATATATATACATACATACATATCTACATATATAATAGGAAATGTAGTGACAATATTATTTCTAAGTGAAACTGGAATAGGGCCGACCACTTCCCTAGATGAGTTCATAATTAACGGATACTCAAATTTAACAGCTAAATCTGACACCCAAGATCGCCATGGGCGTGGAATATGTGCCTACATTAAACATGGCTTACCGTGTGGCAGGGATATCTCTAGAGAAGATCCTAATTTACCCTATATGTGCTTCAGGGTTGCACTTGCTAACACCACTGCATTTATATTTGCCATCTATAGGCCCCACAACAGCGGAGTTACTATCTTTAAGAGCATATCTGAGAAAATAGACCACATACTGTCTTCACATCCCTCGGCTAACATCCACATATGTGGTGACTTCAACGTCCATAACGTGGAATGGCTGACCCAGCCAAATAAGACAGACGATGAGGGGAGGTTTGTCATGATTTTGCCATTGCTTATGACCTCACTCAGATTGTTCGCGAACCCACCCGTGTGCCGGATACACCCGGTCAATATGCAACCCTCTTAGACCTTTTTCTCTCAACTTCCCCTGAGCTATGTTCCTGTTCCGTTCATTCTCATCTAGGATCCTCCGACCACTCCGTCGTATCAGTTAAGATAAAAACGATATGTAAGAAGCCCCCAGACCTACCCCTCCACCGTACTGTATACCGATACGCTATGTCTGACTGGGATATCTCCCGTGCATTCATATCTGATTTACCTCTACGCTCCATGTTGAAAAAGGATGTGTCCTCTTTAGTATCAGATCTGACCGAATGGTTCATTGTAAGCATAGACCAATTCATACCATCTAAAAAATTCCAACAAAAACCTAACAGCCAGCCATTGTTCCCCCAGAATGTGCTGCTGCTATCGCGCACAGAAATCACTTTTTTCCATAGCTACCAACGTAATAGATGCACTGAGACTAAAGCTGCTTTCAGGTCTGCCAGCAACCACTGTAAAAGAGTAATAAAAAATGCAAGAGAGCTATATGCCCAGTCTGTAAAATCCAACGTAGCTGATCAACAGCTGGGATCCCACCAGTTCTGGCAAATAACAAATAGGATCCTGAACAGAAGTGTGCGTTCTATCCCAACCATTATCAATGGACCAGAGGTCATCTCGTCAGCGTCAGACAAGGCCAAACTATTTGCAAAGAAATTTGCAGCTTATTCTACCCTATGCGACGAAGGCCATCAACTCCACGTATTTCCTCCTATAACACAGAACAAGCTAGGTAACATAGAAATATCCGTGCATGAGGTCGCCAAGCTAATAAAGAACTTAGATTCCAGTAAAGAAACTGGCCCTGATGGCATCCCAATAATAGTGTTAAAAAAGCTTAAACCAGACCTTGCTCCCATACTTACGACACTATTTAAGCGCTGCTTTAAGGAGAAGTGCTTTCCGACTCCCTTGAAGACCTCATCAGTTTGCCCTGTATTTAGGAATTCAGGTGATAAGTCATCTCCCACTCAATACAGACCTATAAGTCTACTGTGTGTTATGAGTAAGTTGCTGGTATCCATATTAAATAGAGAAATAGCCAACCACCTCAGCAGGAATAACCTTCTTAGTGACACTGCAAGATCTACCTCAGATGTGCTAGCGGTTATATCCCACAGGATTATGGAATCTCTTGACAAGGGTTTCCTTTTTAGGGCAATTGCTCTTGACATATCAAAGGCCTTCGACAAGGTATGGCATAAGGGTCTACTTCACAAGATTTCCAGCTACGGTATAACTGAAAATGTTTTCTCAATCATTAAATCATTTCTCTCCGATAGGCTCATAGGAATAGTGGTAGATTGACAAAAATCGGAGGCCTGCAATATAAATGCTGGAGTCTCTCAGGGGTCAATCCTTGGTCCAACTCTCTTCCTGATCTACATCAATGACCTCCCTAAACACATACTTAAATCATTCGTTGACATCTATGCTGATGACACGACCATCTACGGCAGCACATCAACGGCAGATCTCCAGCGCGTGGTTCAGTGGGGGAAGATGTGGCTGGTTACCTTTAATGCATCCAAAACCAAACTCCTATCCTTACATCATCAACGCTCCGATCCCCAGCTGGCATCAATTGTGATGGATGGCTTTCGTCTGGGTGAGGCCCCGTGTTTTGACAAGCTTCTGGGTTTGACCTTTTCTCCTGATCTGAAATGGAGCACGTATGTTGCCAAGGTCGCTGGAAAGATAGTGTGATCCTTCTACCGCTCAGGAAGATATCTCACTACTGATGCAATTCTCTATCTATATAAAAGACAAGTACGTCCAAGGATGGAATACTGTTGCCATATCTTGGCAGGAGCTGCTAAAAACAGCCTATCCTGCCTTGACAGAGTAAAAATAGACTTCGTGGCTTAGTGGGGGATGCCCTTTTCTCTTTTTATGCAACCTCTCTCCCACAGAAGAGACCTTGTCGACCTTATCCTTGTTTTATCGTTATTTCCATGGCAGATGTACGTCTGAACTCCAATCTTTGGTGCCCCCCCTTGCCAATCTTTCACTAAAAACACCCGTCTAGCTGAATCCACTGTGAAAAATGTCCCCCACTCTATATCTGTGCCTAAATCAAAACGCGGATTCCATGAACAAAGCTTCTTTCTCAGAACTGCAGTCCTGTGGAACTATGTTCCGTCTGCCTGCTTTCCTCCGGACTACAACTTGGATGTCTACAAGTCCAATGTTAACAAATTCCGAATGAACCGCCCCCTTAAGTAAACACTTCATCAAAGCTCCACACTAAGGTGATGTACTTGCAATAACCCTTATCCCTGAGTGTCTCCAGGGCCTTGATAAGTGGTGATCAATGTTTAAAAAAAAAATTTTTTTAATAAAAAAATTCACAGGTATATATATATATATATATATATATATATATATATATATATATATATATATATATATATATATATATATATATATATATATATATCAGGTTCGAATCAATCGACTAGTATTAATCATAACACCCTGCGCTACGGATTTATTAGGGTACGTAGGTATTTAATCATTTTAGGAAATAATTATGTCAGCCCTTTTAAGAAACTCTTATCTCATCGTTGAGCACTTTCAGTTGAATCAAGTCGGCCAATTTATCTCTGATGCATAGATCATCGTAGAATGGTTTAATTACTCTCAATGACGTAAATAAACATATTAAAAAAAAAAAAAAACGTTTTATTTTACGCCGGTTACACAAGCCTAATGAATACGGTCCTGGCTAATCAAGACATAGATGACTTGTGAAACCAGGCCCGAATCTATCGACGGGCTTTGACATCTTGCCACTAAAATCCCCGAAGAATCAGACACCCTTTTCTGTAGGTATTTTTTTTAAATAAATAATTATATATATATATATATATATATATATATATATATATATATATATATATATATATATAAATAAATATATATATACATATATATATATATAAATAAATATATATATATACATATATATATATATATATATATATATATATATATATATATATACGGAAAGAGAGGTAGAAAGAGGGAGAGAATACTCAGCTCAGCGTTGCCCTGTAAGAAGGTATGCTATAATAAGAAGGGTGTGCAGTAAGTAATGCCCCTGGCCCACTATAAGTTTCGTGATCAAGCTGAACTTTTGCATGTGCAATGATTTATATCTCTAGGAGGCGTGTAGGATATACAGCTCTTAACTAATTGTGCTTTCTTTTTTACAGGTGTTAGTTTAACTGAGTCAGGTGTTGAATGGAGCCTGTTTAATGTCGAGCAGTGATCCGGTGTTTGTATTTGAAAGACGCACCCACAGGATAATTCTGATGAATTAAAAAAAAACTTATGCTGACAATGCCCAATTATATGAGCTTGTAAAACGCTGGCATTGTTAATTCATACATGGAATCATGGAAACACCTCCCAGGCTGATCGCTCCCTCCTTTTGCCATTGATTAGGCATCTGTCCGTCAATTTGAGGGTGCCACTTTGGAAGATCGGTGTATTACTATTCGCCAAATAGCCCAAGATGTCAAGATTAGTACAGGGTCTGGGGAAACTATTATTCATGACCATTTGCATGTGCATAATGTGTCTGCCAGATGGATTTGCAGGGTGCTCACGCCATTCAAGAAGCGAGAAAGCATCGAGTGCTCGAGGATGAATTTGGAGATATGCCAAGAAGATGAGTCAATTTTTTTCAAAAGACTGATTACACAGAATTAAACCCGGGTCAATAACTATGATCGAGAGACCAAAGTCCAATCAATGCAGTAGAAGCACTTGGACTCACCACCTGCAAAGAAGGAAAGGGTTCAGCCCTCCGCTGGCTATATCAGGCTCACATCCTTCTGGGACCAGGACGGAGTACTAATGGCATATTTTCTAGCATTGGGTACCACAGTGAGAGGAGCCTATTATGCTTAACTTTTTAGGAAATAAAGGGAAGCTTTCAAAATGAATAGGCGAGACAGGATCAGCAAATGTACACTCCTCCTGCAGGACAGAACACCGATCCACAACTCGCATGTCGCCAGATAAGAAGCAGATCAGAAATGCCCTACTCTCCTGATCTTTGGCCCTCTGACTTTAACCTCTTCCCAGTCATGTTGTTTTTAAAAGGATACGTGTCCCAGATGATGCAGTCACGTCATCGTTGGACGATCAACCTGGTGTATTCTAGAAAAACGGTCTCCAGAGCTGCCTCAGACGATGGGAGAAATGCCCAAGTCTGAGTGGTTCCTATGTAGAGAAAGACTAATAACTGTGCCAAGTCTCGTTGCTCTTCTGCTGTTGAAAGTGAGTCAGGGGCATTACTTATAGCATCCCCTTCGTATCATGTTTATTTTTAAACAAATTACATATTTTCATTACCAATGCACTACATTATTTATTATTATATTTACATATTCATTATTATACTTTGCGCATATATATATATATATATGTGTGTGTGTGTGTGTGTGTGTGTGTGTGTGTGTGTGTGTAGTTTCCAAACATGCAAAATATAGTTCATTTGTCACTTGTACAAAATGAAATAAAAATCTAATTTAGCGTCTTTTTTCTTTTTCGCCATAGATAATTCTATATAAATATTAAAACATAAAATAAACCTTACTGAAAATATAAACGTGTATGGGATTACATTTTACGATTACAAAGCTGAAGGTATTAGAATTGAAACGAGATATGTGTCACAGTCGAATAGGTTTTACTACTGAAATCTGAATAATAGTTTGCCACAATATAAAAAAACAATAGACAAAAAATAATAATAATAATAATAATAATAATAATAATAATAATAATAATAATAATAATAATAATCAGTACCCATAATTAATGTTTTACGACCGGTAATCGGCGACAGTCTGCTCATATATATATATATATATATATATATATATATATATATATATATATATATATATATATATATATATATACTCATATATATATATATATATATATATATATATATATATATATATATATATGATCTGTTTATATGCTAACTGATGTAGCTTATTTGAATTTTACTGAAATTATTTTTATAATAAAATAAAAATTGCGTCATTTTAAAACAAAAAAATAATTAGGATATAAACTTGACATTAAAGACTTTAAAAATTCGTACATATTAGTTGTTGTTTAGTTTATTTAGAATGTTGTTGTTAGTTTATTAATTGAAAAACAAATTTTAAAACTCTGTTCGATTAAGATTGTGAAAAACGCGGCCACATATTCTTTACACCGAATAAGATGTTTATATATTACAATTGCCGTCATAATATGGAGGGAGTTTTCAAGCTAACTGTAAATTTGTGAAAGATCCTTACATGTTCTGAGTATAAAAATAAGTAAAACATATAAAAATATTAATCTTAATATATAAATATACTAACATTTCAGTCCGGCTTTGCCCGCGTGTTTGGAGGTGCATGCTGAGCAAAAAAAAAAGAGTATTTTTTGTATTTGACCCCTATTATGACCCCTTAAAATTTATAGTTTCGGGCTCAACTAACTTTATTAAGTTAGATCCAGGTTAAAGGAACCTATATCTAAAATTTCAAGTGTCTAGACCGAAAATTGTCGGAGGCGTTTGGTAGAGTTCTTAAAGGTCAAATCGTTGAAATGTGACCCCTTAACAGCCAAATTTCTGGCTGACACTAAACACATCGATTTTCCCAGAGCTCAGTACCCTGTATTTAAAATTTCGGGTCTATAGACTAAAAATTGACAGAGTTATTGCGTAGAGAAATGTACACAGACAGACACACACACAGACACCCAGACAGACAGACACGTTCACTTTTATAGATATATAGATATATAAACATATAAATATATAAACATATAAATATATAAACATATTTACATGCTCAGAGTATAAAGGCGTATTAAGCATCAGAGACCACTAAGAGAAAAACAAAACAAAAATGGTTTATATGTAAAAATATTTTGGATTAGTATTGTAGTTTTTCAAATATATTATTTTTCAGTCAGGAAAGAAAAAAATAAACTGTTATCCATTACCTCTGTGCATATTCGTCGATATTCTTGTTCACGGGATTATAAATGTAACCCGGCATGACCACTCTCGTACACAGACGAAAGAAAACATGAACAAAATCTAACACCTAGTGGCCACATTGTAAGATGTTTAGAAGTGTAAACTTAGAGTTACTAGACTCTCATTGGTCACAAAAAAATACCGCTCGAACCGAACAAAACATTCACGGCACTTAGTCCGTGTTGTAATACGATTTACCTCGGCCGGTTCTATATTGCTTCGATTTACTGTTCTATTCTCGCAATAGTAAGGTCTGTGTCTTCACTATTTTGCGTCATGGTAGACCTGAAATCAACTATACATTCAATCGACAGGCAACCGAAAAATAACGAAACAACCGTAGTCATTTTACTTAGAAACAAAAAAAAAATATTCAATAAAATATTCAAAGCACACTTTGTAGAATGGAAACTTTATTCTTCAGATTCTTAACGGCTTCATACTGTGGGATTCTTAAAATTAAGTGCGTTCAGACAGAGGCTAGTCCAGTACAAGTGCCATCCAATTTAGATATTCTGTGGAGGTTTCTGACCCATAGGAATTTGCCCAATGTGATGCATACTCTTGTTTGCTAGCAAGGGAACTATCCTCTAGTCCTTGAATACAATTTTAGTAATGACCACTCTCCTTTAAGATCCCTATTTCCTCTTTTCTTTTTTTAATTTCTGTTTCTTCCGTATCTCATTTTCCTTCCAGTATTTACCATATCTTACTGCAATTACCTTTTCCATTGTTCTCGTTTTCTCCTCTCAAACTCAGTTTTCTCTTACAGAAACTATAATAAGCTATGCTCTTCTAACTTTCAGTTTAATTCCAAGCACTTACATGGTGGTCCGAGACTTTAAATAAAAACGTGGCCCAATGACATTAGTTTTATTAGATATAAGGACTTTTAATCGCCATGTAAATTTCACTTTTCTTTTTTGTTCACCATATCTACAATAAAAACGTATTCCGGACTGTGGAGAAAATCATGGATTTTTAACGCCATGTCTACACCCCAGCCAACTTTGAAGTAAGGTGAATTTATGTGACCTCTGCATGCAACATCATTACATTAATAGAACTGAATAACTAGATATAACATGTATTGATTCAATATAAATGTGCGTGTTCAAAATATTTCTGCTGATTTATTAAAATTCGTTGGCTTATATGTAGATTCCAGTATATTTTAACTAATTTTTAAATAAGCTGACACGCATTTGGCATATTCTGGCGTTTTACGTTTACTTCCGTTCGTGTACAAGCCAAACTCACAAAATTCAGCGTCTTGAAACAGTTGAACATAAAGAAAGTATCTTCAAAACAGATGGGGCATATTAATGGAAAACTTAGAATGTCTCAACAGATAAAAATCGACGGAGTAGACAAAGAATAAGTACTGAAGAGACAATAAAATATGGCAATAAAAAATTAAGAACAGGTATTCTTCTAATAAATACTGAACATGAGATGAGAGTAAACACGGGGTGTGTGAAGAAACAGCTAGAGAAATAGGAATGAACAAAGTGAACGTGCATGAGAGTGAAGAGAGACAACATATCCAAAAGATAAAACATTCATGGAGGCAAACTGAAGATAACATTGGACTTAGAAAGTAAACATTTTATTTACAATATATTCAGAATAAATGATGACTCACAGCAACATTACTAACATTGAAAATGTGAATAATGCATGTCCTTATTGAAAAGCAAACCATGTTTCTTGGAGAAACAGGCCATTTTTGTTGTATAAATCCATTAAACAAATTTAACGAGTTGCCAATTTAACGCATTAGTACAATAATCACGGTCGAGAATCTTGCCACTTCAGAAAGAAGACAAAATACACGTCTTTATTAAATCAGTTGTTTTGCATGCAAGGAATTAAATCCACTAAGCGTATTAAATCCATGAATAGTAATACAATGCCAGATCCATCACTTTATTGAACCATGATTACCCGAGCTAAAGAAGTTCGGTTTATTCCATTTAATCTACTAAAAGAGGGATTGCACGCTCACATCTATTTAATATACATGTAGAATTAAAGAGATCCTATCTAATGCCTTAGTCCTTATGTATTCATTTACATAATGTTGCTATGGCACTGACGAAAGTGAGCAGTTGTACAAACACTTATAATTGTTTCTACGCCGGATCTCATAAAATATCTATAAAAGTGTGTATATATACGTGTGTGTGGGTGTGTCTACATTTCTCTACCAAATAACTCTGTCGATTTTCGGTCTAGCGACTCAAGATTTGACATAAGGCGTATTGAAATTTGAAAACGTTATGTTAATTTTTTCCCCAGAAATTTGGTTGTTAAGGGGTCAAAGTTAAACGATTTGACAGATGAAAACTCTTCCAAAATGTTGGGTAAAAATCTTGAACTTTTAAATGTAGATTACTTAGATGTGCATCCAACTGTTTAATTTGAATTTAGGCCCAAAAATAAATGTTAAGATGCCAAAATCGGAGACAAATAAAAAAAAAATCTCTGTTGTATCTGCTAAATTACTAAGACAATTTTTGGCGTCGATATTTGAAATTTAATATAAAGGTTATTCAGAGCTAGCGCAAGCTTTTTAAACGGTTTGAGTCGAAAATCTGAGCGTCCATGGGGAAATAGATCAACTGATTTGATTTTGCATTGTGTAAAAAACTACTCTGCTAATTTTGGATCAAAACATGTGAATTAAATACGTAATATGGTATTCAGACACGCGGAAAGCATTTTAATCATTTTGGGGGGCTTGATTGGGTTGCCAAAAGTCAAGTTGAAAAAGTTGCTCTTTGCAGATTCTACCAAATTCCTCTGCAAATTTTTTTGCCTAAAGACTTGAAATTTTAGATGTAGGAAACCTGCACATGGGTTAAGCATAGTATTTTGATTTGAGAAGAAAACAATAAACGTTAAGGTGGCAATATTTGGGTCAAATTTAAAAAAAAAATAATTGGCCTCTGCGGTTTCTACGAAATTACTGAGATAAGTTTTGGTCTAACCATCTAAAAAAAAATTTCATACAGTGTGGTAACACGTAGGGCACGTTCTGAACAGTACATAGGGTCCGAGCAAAACCGTGCTGAGCTGCTAGTCACTATTTAAAATAGCCTATGCGTATTTTAAAATACTTGGGTCGATAATTCAAAACATCATACGTCACTATACAAAATAAGATTTCTTTTTCACCCGCTTTTTTTCCTTTATCTTCTGTTTTTTCTCGCTCTCGGCACCCCCCATATATATATATATATATATATATATATATATATATATATATATATATATATATATATATATATAACAGTCAAGTTACGCTGAAGAGGATTAGGGCTCCGAAACACGTGTGCTCGTAGATTAATGTTATTAAAAATAATATATATATATATATATATATATATATATATATATATATATATATATATATATATTATTTTTAATAACGTTAATCTACGAGCACACGTGTTTCGGAGCCCTAATCCTCTTCAGCGTAGCTTGACTGTTGGTAGAATTCGAACCTTGGGCATTACCTATTTCAGTCCAGCCAGCGCTCTAATCCACTGCGCTATGTTCCCATAGACAATTTACCGCTTCGTTTTTATCGTTCATCTCTTTAAGTGGTTTTTGTTTTGATTTTTTAAACGATAGTAATGTGTCTGTCTCCGCCTCAGAGAACCGGTGTTTTTCTTAGAAAGTCACCTAATTTTATTTCGACGTATTGTTAATTTATTTATTTATATATTTATTTATTTATTATTTTTAAAAGAGTAGTAAATAGTCTATGGGAACATAGCGCAATGGATTAGAGCGATGGAATGAAATAAATAAGGTCAAGGGTCGAATAATACCAACAGTCAAGCTACGCTAAAGAGGAGTAGGGATCCAAAACACGCGTGTCCGTAGATTACTGTTTTAAAAAATAATACATAAATAAATAAATAAATAATACGTCCAATTAAAATTTGGCGACTTTCTAAGAAAATAACCGGTTCTCCGAGGCGGAGACATAGACATTACTATAGTTTAAAAAATCAAAACAAAAGCCACACACACACACACACACACACACACACACACACACACACACACACACATATATATATATATATATATATATATATATATATATATATATATATATATATATATATACTATAAAGCTGAATGCCTGTGTGTGTATCCTGTGGGTGACTATTTTAAAAAACTGATTACATATAATGATAGAAGGTGTATCGGACACAAGAATAGGTATAGTTGATCCTGCAGAACGCTGGTTCATAAAAATTGTGGGGTCTGTGTATGCGCCTGGTCAACAAACTATAGTAAGAAATAAATATAATAAAAAAAAACGTTTACAGTGTTTTTTGATATAGATGTACATAAGAATACTTTGATATGTATGTTTAACTTAAATAGGGATGGTATAATAAAATTGTGGAGTCTGCATTCGCGCCTGGTTTCCATAGAATTGAAACAGACACACACTTTAATAAAGACTTTTCATATCTATCTGTGGCAGTATTATTTGATAATTATGTTTTAGCTTGAAGAAATATTGTATAATAAAATTATGTTGTGTTCGTTCGCGCCTGGCCCCCATAGAATAGAAATATGTCACAAAGTTGAACAAGGTTTTTAGTATAGATCCCCAGAATATTGTGATAAGTGTTTCATTGTGGGCAGGTACGGTATGATAAATTATGGGGTTTATCTATTTTATTTTTACTTTCATCATATTTTGCTTTGATTTGATACCCTCGAATTCGAAGCTATCTCTTTACAACCCTTCCTTTTCATAACGTGTCATACTTTAATAAATCAGAGTCCATTTCCTTAGGCTATTTTCGAACCCAGTCAACGACGGGTACTTTTGCTAGTGTGTATATATATATATATATATATATATATATATATATATATATATATATATATATATATATATATATATATATATATATCCACTCTAGGACTCATCAGGCTTATGCCTGCAGAGTTGTAGAGAGGTCGAATCGCGAAATATTCAGTGTAGGTTAATTGACACATATATTTTATAACTTACTAACAAGCTCTACCTACGTATTGAGAACTTTTGTAGCAAATAATTAACGTTTACGCATAAATTTATACATTCGTATATTAATTTCTATGAGTAAATGAAGTAGTTATATATATATATATATATATAATTGTATATATATATGTATATCTATCTCTCTCTATATAAATATAGATAGAGAGAGAAAGAGAGAGAAACGTGAGAGAGAGAGAGAGAGAGAGAGTTTCAGCGCCTATAAACCGGCGCTGCTCGGCGGACGTATCACACAAAGCCAAAACAGGAGGGAAAACCACACGAAAATAAAATGGCCTTTGATTATCTAGGGTGTTATCATATTTGACACGTCAATTTCTCACAATGAAAAACAGAAAAAAATTAACGCAAAACACTGGTAGATAGTGAGTGTTACTGGTCATAATGATTTCTGAACAAAGAAAATCGAATGCACTTGTGGCAGTATCAAAAAAAAAATTAATTGCCATTGTGTAGCTGGTTGATTTAGATTGTGAGATTATAGCGGTGCAGAAGGGTTTCTTGCTTTTACGGATAGCATTGTCGCTGCATGGCCGTTAGTATCGTTAGGCACCCAGTTGAATTTTTGTCTTCTTTTAGGTTTTAACTTTTATCTACGTTACATGGGAATAGTGAGCTTTTTTGATAATTAGGGTAAGTTAATCGGTCTGAGGTGTACTGACGGTCGCTTGCAGGTATGACGTGACCATCTTGAGGAGCGATACTACTCCTTATTAGGGAGGTTAAAATCATCTAAACTCCCTGAGTAATACCATTAAACGTTAATTAAATCCTGGACAGCGGCTGCTGACTTATAAAAACGGACGAGTTTATTGTTTTTGATAAAAACAGAAACACATATTTGTATTGTTTAAAACAATTACAGGAATTGTAAGGATTAGTTGCAATGGCATTTGCCTGGACTGGGGAACCCCGGATAGGAAGCTCCGGGTTTCTCAGTCGAAAGATTGACAGGGTTTGACCCTTTGAAGTCGTGGGAAAATGATTTCTTTTTGGTCCCAGATGTACAAACTACAGACGATTTGCTGAAATGCACACACAAAATGTACCCGGGGGTATCCCAGAAAGCAAATACTCGGGACGAAATAGACAGATTGAAGCAAAATCTAGAGAGAAACACAAGCTACCGGAGGCCGCCCCCTCCCTCCAAACATCCTGACAACTATCGTGAAACAGAAGAATAAGATTTTAGTCAAGTCTTGATAATGTCTGATGTAATCGAACTGAACGTTGTACATATGTAAAGACCTCAACTTTCATGGAATTAACTTTCCCCGTAGTTAGAAATCCTGTCTCTGTCTTTATTTTTGTTGGGGGCGGCATGAGAAGCTGTTTGCTTTTCAGCAGAAATCAACTCGGATCTGAGACGCTGACACCCATATGAGGATCTGGCAGAATAGACGATCACGACCAACACTTTCGATGAGGTCAGAGGTGAACTGTTGACTTGAGCGGGAGATCCATTCACAAAGGCACTGTCATTTTTTTGTACATTTGAGGTTGTAATTGTAGGCTTTCGCTTCCTTAACTCCTGTTTTCACAATATTAAAGGTTTGGTGAATGACCGGTTAGTTGGAGTAGATTTTATATCGCGATATATATATATATATATATATATATATATATATATATATATATATATATATATATATATCATCATCATCAAAGAATTAGAGTTCATATAGAAACGTTGCGTTAATCTGAATAAAATAAGACGCTCATCAAGTGCGCTTGACAGCTAGATACAACGTAATTTTAGGAAAAAAAAAACAAATATTTTAGTTGTTTGAAATTTATCAGACACATATTCCGGAGGTATCCTCCAGCTTCATATTCGTTTTATTTCATTCAAATTAAAAAATGTCCCCATATGTTATGAAAATTTTTTCACGTTTTACTTCTACAGATACAACTAATTGTTTTTCCTTTCATAAATTCAAAATGTGCTCAAGTTTCAGGAAAATTATAGCATGTAAAGCGATATAATTTATATTAATAGTCTCTGACAAAAAGCCCCTCCCCCGATGATATGTGTCGAATTGGAAAGGCAAAGCAAAATAATAATACATTTTCATTAATCTATCTATACATCTATATATCTATGTATATCTATATCTATATATCTGTATAACTATTATTATTTATTTATCTTGCTCTCTCTCTCTCTGTGTCTCCCTCTGCCTCGTTCTCTCTCTGCCTGTCTTTCTTTCTGTCTGTTTGTCTACCTCTCTCCCTCCCTTTCTCTCTCTCTCTCTCTCTCTCTCTCTCTCTCTCTCTCTATATATATATATATATATATATATATATATATGTATATATATATATAGTTACTCACATTCCTTCTTTTTAGTTTTCTCCATCATTCCCTTTGGAAGTATCAACCTGTGACTCTTCACCAATGTTTTCAATTTTCACTTTCTATAGAGTGTTCGCATCGATGTATTGTCATTTCCTTCCTAAACGTTATACCTTTGCTTTGCGATTTCGTTTCTTACGCTTCCTCATCTCATTGATACTTTGGCTTCCTTTTCGTTCTTTTCTATTTTGGTGATATTTTCTCTTTGGATTTAGTCAATTCTCCTATATTTTTAAGCATTTCCTTGATTTCCATTCAACTGCAAGTTTTACGGCAATTCTTAAATTATTCTTTCCCCGATTTTCAGTTTCCATATTATTCAATTTCAATAGACCTGTTGATTTAACGATAAACTGTTTTCAGAGTTTAGATTTGGGAGAGGTGTTTCTGCATATTGTCGGTGGACTTAACACACACTCTAGACAACGTAACACATAGTCTTTGTGAGAGAGAATATTTAAATAGAAAAGTCCGAGAAATTAGGATTAAGTAAGCTCAAGCCTCTACCTCTTACATAGGATATGTACGACCTGGTTATTGTGAAATGACTCCTTGAGAGACCTTAATAATGTCTTTATATATGATTCTCACAGCAACACCGCAGTCCAAAGCAACCCGTAAGGAGCTGCATTGTTTCTGAGTCGTCCATGAAAACCATAGCACAACTTGCCTTCCCTAAAACCATCGATCTTGAATGTAACACAAGAACTGGCTTCATTATAGGAACATCACAATTTGCTCCTCGTCCCGAATGCTCCATATCCAGATGCGACTTTATGCTGTTAGTTTTGCAACTGAGTTCGGCCACCTGATCACCTCCTAGGTAGACCTCCGACATGACTCTAATTTCTATTACACAGATAGTATTGTAGTTATCGGATATATTTATAATCAGATCGGACGCTTCTATGCATATGTAAGTAACCTTGTATTACTCGTACACAAGCGTCCTTATCCCAAATTATTGAGACACGGATCTATTCATCAGATAACTTCCTATCTTGTCCCAGGGTGGGTTACTTCCTGATACCTCAAAAAGATAAGTTGGATAACAACACATCATTTCTGCCTAGAAGAACTGACCACGGATATATTGAACCGATTAAGACACTGAAAATTGTGTCACAGATGTTTTCGCCTATGATTTCCTTCATAAAAAAGCGATGCAGCTCACAGCGATTTGACAGGTTCTTTGCCTGATTATCCTTTAGTAGAGAAATAGCTCACTACATCCAAATAATCCATTCTTTACATCATGCGCAAGAGACACCAGGAGATGAGTGCACAAAGTAACGCCATTCCCATCGAGCAGGTATCTTTTAGGAGCCCATGCAGGCAACGGACGCTTTCATATCAGCCACCTAGGAGTAGTTTATACTGAGGATCTATCACGAATAAGTGACAAGAGACAAGAGGTAATTTTCCAATGACAGTTCCTTTAAATGCTGTAAATCCTTATCGAATTTCCGTGGCCTTCTGCATTTAATAGACGCTTAAACAGATCAGGCGTCTCAGTTCAGAATTTAAAACAAACCACACCAGCATAATTCCTTGGAGGTGTAGAGGTGAGACTTGTGAGAAACTACCATGCGCACATTAAACACGAATGTCGTCTCTTTAATGATGGATTATTCGAACAACTCATTGCTTGATTGTCGGTGGAAGGAGATGCGTGCAAATATAATTACAATAAAAATTTAAGGACCACTTAAAAATCTTTCAAAGGAAACTTTTTTAAAGGATAGATTTAACTTCGTCCGACTACTAATACTACAATCAAAATGGTTATGGAAACAAAAATGTACATTCCAAAATTTTATTGAAAAATTTGCATTTTATTAACTTTTTACATGTGATCATAATTAAAGATCAAAGGTATAAATTGTTAAATTAATGGTAATTCTACTGGTTTCAGCCCGTTAGAGATTACTACTGACTTTGTAAATGTTTTACAGAGAGACGATGGAGCTCCAGGTAGAGCAGGGTCGTCAGTCAGCAGCTGGTTATGTTAGCATTCTACAAAAAACATCTTTGATGATGGAGGAGCATCATTTATGTGTAGATGAATGGTTATTCCAACAGGACAATGATGCACTCCACACTGTGAGCTGTTGACAGGAAAACGGGGTCCATCTCTTGGGACATTCAGCATGATCACCGGACTTGAACCCAATTGAAAATGTTTAGGGATGGATGACAACAGATGTTTATCGAAATAGCAAACAATATTCAACAAAAAATGAACTTTGTGAAACTATCTTCAGAAACTGTAACAGGATTTCCCTCACCTTAATGGAAACTATTATTTATAGCATGCCCCAAAGAACTATTGAAGTCATCAAAAGCAGTAGAGGTAGAACTCATTCCAGGCTGTCCTTGATGCCGTACATTTAAAAACTATGATATATATATGCGGGAGTGTCTCAGGGGTCTATCCTTGGACCTCTACTATTCCTAATATTCATAAATGCCCTCCCTGACAAAATTTTTTGTGATATGAGTATATATGCAGATGATACCACACTCTATTACAGACACGACAGGAAAACAAATGAACACATATCTAAAGAAATGGCAGACACACTAGAGGATGCCCTCCAATCTGTAGTTGAATTTGGACAAAAATGGGTGGTAACATACAATGATGGCATGGCTATAGTTTTTGCCTTCGATAAACACAAGAAACCTTCTCTACCACTAATAGCAATGTCAAAAGATTCTTTGTTCGAAAGCACATATTTTAAACTCCTTGACCTAAAGTTCGCAGGAAACATGAGCTGGGGCAATTCCATTGAGAGCATTTCCAGGACCGCTGCTAAAAAGGTAGGTTCTCTCTACCGTGCTAGAAAGCTACTGACCCCTGAAATTATCCTATACCTCTATAAGAGCAGCATTCGCCCATGTATGGAGTATTTTTGTCATATTTGGGCTGGTGCACCTGCTACTAGTTTCCCAGTCCTAGACAAGGTTCAAAAGAGAGTCGCCAACCTAATATGTCCTAAACTATCATCCAAGATTCAGCCTCTGTCTCATCGACGCAATGTAGCATCCGTCTGCCTGTTCTACAAGTACTTTAACGGTATTCCGGCGAGCCGCAACTACTTGTACCCCCTCTGCGTAAATACCCTCGACAAACCCGACAAGCTGTGCAATCCCACCCCTAACCGTAGACGTCCCTGGATGTAAGAGAGACTTCTACTCCAGTAGTTTCTTCCCCAGAACCGCTAGACTTTGGAACTTCTTGACAGGTTCCTGCTTCCTCAACTGCACTGGCATACAGAAGTTCAAGTGTAACGTAAACCGACATCTTGCTGTCCAACTCCCCACGTAGCACCCCTGTAGATTATGTCCCTGATAGTAGCACCCTACATCAAAGTGGCAATGGGCCTTGTTTGGGGTGAAAATGTAATAAAAAATGTTTTATTGCTGAATAATTTACATACATACACATTTCATACACGTCTGTACGATTTAATAGAATTTCTTTGTGTTTGGTCTCATTATTCTGATTATGTGTACAAACCCTAATTTTATAAAAATGTTAATTTAAAAAAATATACATTTGGAATGTAGCTGTTTGTTTCCATAACATTTTTGATTGTAGTATTGGTTACCTTAAGTCGGAAAAGTTTAAAATCTATCCTTAAAAAAAATTAAAATTTTTACGTCTTCTTAATTTTTTTTATCAACTGTGTTTCAAACATTGTGTTATATGCCGAAATCTTAGGGGCCTTACCAAAATTGGGAAGATTGCGGACATTGATGCTGATCCCCTCCTATTCAACCTGCCTTTTACTAGTATCGCCGTAACGTTGTTGGGTCTGGACGACTTCTGCCGCCGACCAAGGGGTTACTGTGTAAATAGCAAGTGTTGGGTTGCGATCTTTACATGCATGGAGGTGTCTATATCGAAGTGAAAAAATTACTCGACATCTTGAGTTTCATCACTGACCGCGAGCGTTTTTCTCTATCAGAGGACAAGGTAAGATTATGCGCTCTAATTAAGATACCAACTTTATAGGAGTCTGTACGGAACTAGGATCCAACATAACATTTTACACCATACAGAGGTATTTGTTACAGCAAGCACGCACCGTGTTTCCAACCTTCCTATGTTCCCCACATGCAAGAAGCTTGGGGTAGGATAATCAGCATGATAAAGAAAATGTTGGATTTTATATAAGGGAATACAAGCAGAAGTTTTCTCATAGACGTCTTATTACTTTCCCAGAAGATCTCACCTATACAATAAATGCCTGACCCTTCCTAAAAGTATCTACACACCTAAATTACCCCATCAAAAATTACGTCTGATAACCCAAAAATAAAGAGAATATTTCGTCAATATACTTGAATTTTACCGAGGAGATATAATTAAAATCCAATGGAAATGCATACACAGTTGACAGAAATATTATAGGTAAAATTGGGAGAGCCTACATAACTACACTGAAAGCAGGGACGAAATCGTCTTCGAAAGAATGTATCCTCAAGAAAGGGAACATGATGATGCTAGTGGATAATAATACAAAAAATGTGTATGCCCTATAAGGCTTGCCATACGTGTTTTACTAGTGCGTACTAGCTTATCAGGAAAGCGTAGGTATTAGTGCCCAAAAAAGACAGCACTAGGTATCTTAATAACAAAAACGATCTATCTGGTGGCCTAACATTGATCATAATCAGATCCGTGCAAGTATATAGCTTCCTCATTACGGTTTCAGTGGCGCGTGGGAGGTCAGGTGGGGAGTACTGTGATCCAAAGTCCTGTCTTTTCCTCTGCCTCACAGTTAATTTTCTTTCGAGGGGACAGCATATGACCGTTCACTCTTTACACCAGTGTTTTCTTTTTTTTCCTTTTATATGGAGTTACCTCAACGGACCCTTAGCTGTTACTGCCTTAACAGTTCTTTCTTCTACGTACAACGATTTAGCTTTTCCTTTCGTCATTCTTTTCTTACATTCTTATTCATTAATAGTTTTTTCTTCTAAAAGTATTAAATTCTCAAGGATTTAAAAGAATTTCCTTCATGTCCTTCCACTACGAACTTTATTTGTTCTTTGTTCTGTGTCAGTATTAAACGTATTCTATGTAAAAAAAACCTGTTCATTTAATGATTACCTTTTTCCTGAGTTTTGCTGTTAGAGAGGTGTATATGCTTTCCGACATAATACATTCTATTATATTCCTTTAGTATTACTTATAGAAAACTATACTATTACACACACAGAGACCATAAGTTCTCATTTTAAATCTCTTATGGCAATAAATCAAGGGAGCCTTCCAGACATTAAAATAATTGAAACACATTGTACGATTTTACAATAACCTCAGAGTGAAAAAGTTAGCAATTTCTATTTTCTTATTTACCAACTTTTTTTGCAGAAAATGACATACTTAAATTTAATGAATAGTAGTGGATTTCTATTATAAAGAAGTTTTTAGTTGATATTTTTTATTTCAATGTAAGAATACCTTTTTATTTTGAAAATATTTAAATTTATTATTATTTTCATTTTTTTAATTAAAAAATGATTATGTTCTTTTAGTTATCCGTTAAATATTGTTTAAAGTATTCTTTTATATTTAAAAATAACTTTTGCATTATTTTTAGATACGTTACATATTTCAACCATGTATCTCTATTTAATTACATCAGCATAAAATAATGATCACAATATTCTTGGTTGGATAAGTACTGGACCTAATATTCATAACTCTTCTTGTTTGGGGAATTAATGTTGTGTAAAGCAATTTTAGAAATCCACTTGGAAATTATTCCACTATTTAAACATTCTTCAGCTCTTATCACACTTAGACGAATAACACTTTTATAAAAAAAATGAATCGCAACTTTATATATCTTTATTTTTGATGGGTGAAAATTATACCAACAAATAGATGGATACTTTTTGTTATGCAAAATGTAATACCGAATTTTATGTGAAATACAATATATATTTCCTCATTATAAATAAGAAAATATTATTAAATATACTTAATATCTACAAAATCTATATGTTCGTATTTAATGATAATATGCCAATATTTATACTTAATTACTAAATACGGCATAAGTTATACTTTACCTCCAATTATTCCTAGACTGAATTCTACTTCTCCCCAAAGGTATATTAATAATGAAGGGTTAGTCGGAAGCGCTTGTTTGGTGGCCATTTTAACCGAGACGGTTATTTGTTACATGTTGACTGCTCGAGAGTTAAGCGGGAAAAAGTAAAGACATAAGAAACAGAAAAGGGCGTGGCACTGTCACTCTCCGGTTAGCACATTTAAAGGGCGACAATTGAGTTTTCCTGGAAATTTTAATTCCAAGACATGTTCTAATCCGAATATCCTATACCAAGCTCTGCCGTTGCTCAAATTCCGAATCCGTACCGCAGATTTATTGACAAAAGTACAAACAGACAAACGTTTATAGAAGCTAGAAATAATTGTAAGAAAAAGTAGCGACAGAAAAGAGAGAATATACCAAACCACCAAAACGCATCAAAGCACAGGAATTAGAAGCGTGTGATTTCTGGAAAATCTACAACCTTGTAGTAAATAATCGGCAATTACCAACTCGCACATTATCCAAAAATCATGTGGTTGTTTGCACAACAACCGAGAAGGCTTAACTACTTCCCGGTACATTTGCCTCAAACTCCACATTGGAGGCAGCAAACCATTCTTCTCTTACCGTCTTCTGAGGACAGACGCCACACAACATTATACGAAAACTACCCTTTCTCAAGTTCATAGTATCACAATAATCCTGGATACCTCAAAGCATGTGACCTGGTCTCATACTGGCTATGCTATTAAAAATTAATCGGCTGAGGTTGCTACATTCTCTCCAAACTATACAACAAATGACGTGACAAGTCTTGCTTCCTGACTGCTTGAAAACTGCTTGAGAAAAAGTCTGGCAGAAGGACGTTCCTATTCAAATTTTTGCGTCATTAACTTATTACCACTTTTTGTCAAAATATATGAGCTCCAGCTCGAGTCAATCACCTTAAAGTCTAAACTCTTGACTGACCAACGATATGAGTTTAGAAAATCTCATTTTACAGCCCGGACACTTATTGTATTCTCTGAATGTACATACCATACAGTGGACAAAGAAGAGGTGATAGAGCGGTAACTCTAGATATGTATAAGGGTTTGACAGAGCATGGCTAGATGGTCTTCTCAGGAAAAATAAATATTATTGCATGACTGGACGAATATTTCTATAATTCAATCCCGATAAACTAAGAGAAGAATCCAGGTTGTCCTATGATATAAATATGTGTGTACCTCAGGGGTCTATTCTAAGATCTTTATTATTGTTTATATTTATAACTGACCTCCTGATATAATTGCTTTTGAGATGAGTATATTTGTGATGACAACATGTTTGATAACAAGCACACGAATAAAACAAATGAAACATATTTAAGCATACACCAAAAAAACTACAGGAAGATTTCCAATTTGTGGATGAGGTGGGCAAACATGAATAGTCATATTCGATGCTGCAAAGACTAATGTTGTGTTTTTCAATTATTAGGATAATCCTTCTAGACCCAGCAAGAGCTATCTGTAAAAATATATATTCCTGAAAGTACTTTTTAAAAATACTCGACATAATGTTCACAGGGAAGAGAAGATGGTACATTGCGAGCATTGCCAAGGTCACTGCGAAGAAGCCGGGTTGGGCTTATCTTGCTAGAAGCTACTTACGCTTGAAAGTATCTACCAATCGCCAATTTATGGAGTGTATTTGCCAACTTTTGAATGGTGTATGTCTGACACTAGTCTCTCGCTCCTGGACCTTGTTAAAAAAGTATTTAACCTGATACGTCATAAACTGTAATCACAACTTTAACCTCTGCCACTGGACAAAACGTTGCATCCCTCTGCTTGTTATACAAGTATTTTTATGGTGAACGCTCCGACGAACTACAAGAACATATCCCCCCGACAGACCAGGCAAACAGCATAATCGCACTCCTACACGTTAGATTTCCTAGATGTAATATAACTTCCTTCTCTAATACTCTCTTCTCCAAAACTGCTAGACTTTGGAATTCCTTTCTGGGTTCCTGCTTTCTAAACTGTAATGACAAGCAGAAGTTAAAGTGTAATGTTAACAGAAATCTCTCCACCACACTCCTTACAGAGTATCCCTGCAATTTATGTATCCGATAGTAGATGCCTCCATCAGAATGGCACTTTAATAATAACTATTTTATTAGATCATCTTTATATACTTTTTACGCTGTACTGTCATTAAGCTCAATAATTAATGGCGGCATAGTTCTGTCAAGGTAAAAATTTAGTTTTACGCTTACCACGCAAAATAAATACACGAGGGAACATCGATCGCTTCTAGGAAAAATAGCTTATCACGTTTAGTTGTCTCCATATTATGATACGTATTTTCTCACGGGCTTTATCGGTTATCCAATGATTCTAATTATATCTTATATTCGAATTCGCGTCCAATTGTACATACACAGTTTTACTTCATTATGTATTTCTGCTGAACATGCTGAGACGGCGCCTTCGGTGTGCATTGACAGTGAGTATCTAGAATTGTCATTTATTATAAAATCGAACAAAAATTATTCCAAAACAACTGTTGGAATGATAATCGAGGTAAATCTTATTACACAATTCTATCGTTTTTATTCGATGTATCCATAAAATTCCGAACCCCCAATCATAATAATGGCCATTATTTAGGCAATAAGACGTTTTAAACTTCCAAAGTAATCACACTGTAATTCAACATTGTTCGAATAGTCTAGTAGTTATTTTTGATAAACCTTAAATTATTCCTTATCTAAATAATAAAATTAACGCTTGCTATTGAAATAACTTTTATTAGTACACTTAGTACTATTTTCTTTATTTATGCAAATATATATATATATATATATATATATATATATATATATATATATATATATATATATATATATAACAGGACAACAAGAGTATGAAATGAAGACACAAAACTATATATTGGTAGATATAGAATGGATCATTTATTGAATAATGGAATACAGACAGCATTCTAGAATGGAATGAACTCGTTATACCAGGACATTTCGCAGTCTAATGTTTCTCATATGAAGAGTAGAGAAGGTGCAAGGTTGCATGGGGAAGATGCGGCGACTAGCGTAATGGTCATTAGGGATGAAAAGATTAAGAGGTATTATAGAATGTTGGAGGGAGTTTTATTGAATTCTAAAATAAAAAGGAGAAGTTTGTTATATATATAATATGATATATAAGATTGCATATGGTCTTTAACATAGTGTTGAGATTAAGGGTTAAATTGGGGGGTATTGTTGCTGATTGGTAATTTATTTAAACAGTTAAGGGGGTGTCTATTTTCTATGGAGGGGTAATTTTCATTGATTGCAACTAAACAGCAAATAACGGCTATTAAATCGCTTATTATTTGAGGTGTTATGCAAGGTAATATGTGGCATTATATAAGTTTCTTTTGTTATGATATAGGGACTATGATTATAAGGAGGCAGTCGGAGATTAGGATGTCAATGACTATGAGTGTGTTTAAATTGATGGAAATAGTTAAGGATCCATAAAGATGGAAAAGTGGAGGGGTAAGGTAACGATTACTACTTATGAGAGTGGTAAAAATACCAAATAATTATAGGGTAAGTATAATAGTACGGACGATAATAATAATGACAATTATAATAATAGTAGTAATAATAAAGATGAAAATAAAATAGAAGTAAAATTGAAGATAAAAATAAAGATAAAATTAAAGGTAAACACTAAAAATAAATACTAAAGGTAATATTACCAATAGTTGTGATAAAAGTAAATTCACAGTTAATGGTTAATAACAGGGAAAATTAAGATAATGGTGGCGGTTATGGTAGCAATGACGGGGATGCTAACAAGGATAATAAGAACACCAGCAATAATAATAATAATAATAATAATAATAATAATAATAATAATAATAATAATAATAATAATATCGGTAAAAACTGCACGCCTGTAGAACTCTGTTCGATCTGCCTGCTTCCCACCTGACTACAACTTCGATGTCTTCAAGTCCAACGTAAACAAATTCCTAATGAACCACCCCTTAAGTAAACACTTAATCAAATCTCCACACTAACGTAATGTACATGCAATAACCCTTATCCCTGAGTGGCTTCCGGACTTTAATAAGTGGTGACCACTGTATAAAAAAAGAAAAATATCCTCGCCTCCAAAAGCAATAAAATATGTTCTGTTTGCTTTTGATACACAGAGGCTGGGAGATGAAGAAAATGGGGAAGAAATAGTGGTAGGCATCGCTGGTTTCATGGGAAAGATGTCGAGACTAACCACGGAATTCCCGATATTTCATAGGAATAAAAGACTTAACTCGTTACTGTGCTTTTCTTCAAGCAGAGAAACGGGGAGGGGAGTGGAAGTTCGTTCCTAAAGAATCTTCCGGGTCAGAGTAAGAAATACCCAGAAGTACCCAGCAGTTTTCAATATATAAATGTCAGTTTGTACCACAAAAAAGTAAATTCCCTCTATACAAATACAACCCCGGTTATAAGTGAATAAGGAAATAAGTTGTTGATAAAGAACCCTCCTTGGCTTCAAAACATAGCGTTGTTAAAAACTGATTTGCAGATTTGTAATCGAAGATCAAGGAAAATATATAAAACAACGGAATAAGGTTTACTCTATGCGAAAAACCCTTACCAATATGAAAGGCGTATAACTCTGTGAAGTTTAAATCTATCTTAACTTTCACAACTCAAAATGAATCAGGCATGCCAGTTTACGATCGAATATTACAATGATTATATATATATATATATATATATATATATATATAATTGTTTTATCTACAATCTTATTAATACAGGTTAAGAAGATAATTCACAAACATATAACATTCAGTATAAGTTTCATGGTTAAAAGTTTGTAAATTCTACAAATCTTTTACAATAAAGATAGTAAATACAAATAGAGTAAAATGAAACATCATCTAATAATAATGAACTTAAAAACACCAAAATAAACGATTCCCATTTAATTCAACCCTATCCTTTTACTCAATAGTATAATAATCTTATTATTTCGATTATACATATATATATTTCCCACCTAGTAATATCCATAACGATAGTTTAACGAAAATTCTATAGAATTTTATTTTTTATTGCAGTGAAAATATTTAGTATAGGAACAGATTTAATAACGAAATACTATTCAATATAAAGCCAAACACGTGATAATCTCCTGGCTCACATTATAACTTGTGCTTAAGTGAAACCTTATATCACTGTGTTCAAGGATACTGACATGTCAGGAAACCTCAATGCACTGCGGGCTCTTAAATTTCCACCTTCTTCGAAATTATAATGCTTCAAAAACAAACTGTTTATTGATGGATTTTACATGCTACGAACTATTAAGAAAACGTAATCGTGTTTTTACGGTTTTTACTAATGCTTTTATTGAACATATTTTCATTTTAGCCCTTATCTCGTATTTAACATTCTACCGACTGATACACACACTGTTCTGATAAAATTTGACTTTTTTGGCCATCTCCTGACTGCTTATACTTACATACTATGAGTCGGACCGAATTGAATCCATACCTATTTTAGTTAGGACGATTCTATATGAAACAGCTCATAAAACCTTATGTATACATGTTAAATATGCAACAAAAAATCCGTCTCAAAGATATATTTGCTCAACTTTCATGATTTTCATTGTTTAATCTAAGCTTGCTAAATTATTTCTTCTATTCCCAATTCTATCCTAGAGAGGGGCACCTTGCATTTCTGGTCGTAAGAGAAAGTGTGTCAAATGTGCCGGAACAACAGGAGAGTCGGTGCCCAGTCGTACAATTCACTTAAATGTGATAAATTATAACAGTTGGGAGAGTGTCCGGTTGTGGCCACCACTTAAATGTTGTATCTTATTTAATGGCTATAATACTTTTGGCAGAGCGATTTTGCCTGGTCCTAAAATCCAGTGAAGTATGATGGTTTCATGTATATAAATCTGTGATTAAAGGGGGCGCAAAAGATGAGGAATAGAATAAAACTATAAACAAATTAGTTAAAATGTTTGCATGGAAAACGTTCTTAACATATGTAAAATTAAAAAGTAATAAACTGTTTAAAATATTAAACAATGTAATAAATCAACTTTAATTTAATATTCATTCACAACAGAACGAAATACTTAAAAGGAAAGTAATTACTTGTCCCACTAGTGCTGGTTTACACAATCCTATAAACTTAGTTTCATTAAGATGCCGTCAACACATAATGGCCTGCCACTTTTCCCGGCCCTCCGTGGCCCGTGCGACAAGATAAAGGTGTAGTATCTGTTCCGGCAGATACTGCAAGCAAAGATCATATGTGTGCGCGACCCCACATATAAGACTTTGGTCAATGAAGGGGCAACCCTTCATACCAATTGTCACTATCCAGCTCCCCTACACCCCGGGGAGTTGGTCCCCATTTCCCCTTCACTCCTCACTTTAAAAATCGGTCTTGTGCCAAATTTGCTCAGTGGGGAAGCAAATAAATACCTCAAAGTGTAGTATCTGTTCCGGCAGATAATACAAGACAAGGCTATATGTAGGGGAAACCCCACATATGAGAACTTGGTCAATGTAGGGGCAACCCTTCATAGCAATTGTCACTATTCAGATCCCCTTCTCCCCGGGGAGTTAGGCCTCATTTCCCCTTGACTCCTCTCATTAAAAATCGGCCTTGTGCCTAATTTGCTCTGTGGGGGAGCAAATAAATACCAACCCCACATAGCAGTCCTTGGTCAATGTAGGGGAAACCCTTCATACCAGTTGTCACTATACAGCTCCCATTTCCCACTCATCGGGAGCTGGTCCCCTTTTCCCCTCCCTCTCCCTCTCTCTCCACATAATAAAAACGGCCTTGTGCCTAATTTGCTCAGTAGGGAAGCAAATAAATACACACTTTATAGCCTGCCATTTGTCAGTGTCTTTTTTATTAACGTTTTTGCGACAGTTTTAGCGTCCCAAATTTTCGTATTAAAGAGTTCTTAAACATTAAAAATATAAATGAAAGAAAATTTGTTTTTGCTTTGTTGTAATAAAAGAATAGTAATAGAATTGCAATTTTTTGTTTCAGTTAAATAAAAATGTAATCCTCAGAAAATCTCAACGGATGATAAAAATCGAAAGAGGAAATTGTTATTGCTCTAATACAATTTGCCCGGATCGAAATCATCCCAGTAATTTCCACAGATTACAAAACATCCTTGTTCAAATGCTTAAACAAAACGTTCACTTGTAGGCGCGCATGAACCTTAAAACTGATGGTTTCAAGAAAAACTGTTCATGAAGTTTGCATTAGGGCTTATTAGGACATTAAGTCGAACACTTTTAATGTAAACTATTAAAAAAAACTATGCTTCACGCACGCGTAGATGTTGCAATATTTCAGAAAGAGACGATTACATGTAAGTACCTGTTGAAAAAATATATTTGTACACGAAATAATTGATCATTCTTTTCGAATTTTTCGATACTATTTATCCGAAAGATAGCTGTTTCTAACAATGCAAAGTTGGGTGTTTATATTTTATAGTAAAGAACGGACATAAAACACACGCACACACACATAAATCTTTTCTTTTATGCAATAAATGATCGGTCTCTAAAAAATGATCGCAAGTGTAGGTAAAACCGACCACCTTATATTTCCCATAAATATGATGTGTTTCAATTAAGAAAAATATATTGTGACGGTGATAGGTTGCCTGTTGGTAACATCTGCAGGAATATAATATTTTAATTATTAAAAAAGAAATAGTTAATGCGATGCCATCAGTCATAATGAGAACTGAAAGCAGATTTGTAAGCAATACATTGAGATTGACAGGCGGAGATATTGAGATTTTTGTCGTGAGATAATAAATAGAAGAAACGAACAGAGTCGGTAGTGTACTTTACATAGAAAATTGGAAACTGTTTAAATACGAGAATGCAGTAAAACGAACGAAACCTCTAATTTCCTCAGGGGAGAAGCAAATGAATACAAACAAATTTAACACGCCGTCTGTAACTTCTCGCGTACTAAAACAAGTTCGAAAAACATTACTACAAAAAATAACACGTACCGGACGCAAACTCGCGAAAGGTAAGACCGTAAGCGAGCACGTTATCTACAATATGGCGGTATCAATCTGGTGACGTCGTAAATCTATCGATTTAGAAGCGACGTTAGAACGTCTCGTTCGCGCATGCATAATTTTTAAACTGTTTAAAAAGAATACGTTTTCATTTTTTAAACAAAACATTTGTACAGAATCTAACATGTTTTCTGATTTTTTAATATATTTGCCAGAAAGATCAGCCTTTCTAACAATTACCATTTCTATTACGTAACGATGTGGCCGAGGAAAGTGCTTTTTTAGCGGAGATTGAACACATACACACACACAATCGTTTTCTTTTTACTTAATAGCCTAGCGAGTATGCGTACGCCGTAATCTGCTCGGAAAAATATGCGACAGATCAGGGGAGGATTAGATTTTGACAATAGGGACGTTGCCCAGAAGTAAAAATAACGTTACAGTGCCAAGAAAGTGTTGACAATATACATAGGGGCGCCCTAACGTTTACCGGTATTTAAAAAATATTTTTGAAAGTCTGGGTGGCGTAAAAAATGGGTGCTTTCTGAAAGAAGCAAAACGTAACGCAAAATCGGATAGTGTTGTATAGTTTGCATTTCAGAAAGTTATTATTAATATTTCATTCATTTATTTTAAACAAATTAATGACAAAACAGATTAGAATCTTAATAAGACCTCACGCATGTAGTGCTTCTTCTTAATGTTACAGGTCAAACCCTATCACTAATGTAAAGCTATCGTTTTAGAATAAACCAACACTTTATTTAAGTATTATATTAACTTGTCTGATCTATGCGAACGCATAGAAATACGTGGTGTAAAATTGAGCGCATGGTTATCGCATCTTTGAATTATGGACCCGTAAAATGCCCCAGGTCAAACATGTAGCAGAAACAAAAGTTTTATATAAAAGTTGGGGGAGGGAGTACTCCTCAGTCATCATCTACAAACCTCATACAGTTTATGACTTAATTATCAGGTGTGTAAATCTAAATAGCCTAAGGAGAAGATAGGTGCTGCTTATTGCCGGTTTTCACACTCCGACCTTTTCTCTAAGCCAGGCGTAGAGCCTCAAATAACAGGGAGCCACCGGAACTACGTTGTACTTCATCTTGCTTCCTGACTATGACATTTCCCGCCGTTGGTTTATGCCGAACTTCTTTTTTTCTCACAAACTGAGCAATGCGTGTTTGCTTTTATGTCACGTAGTCTCACTCAGCTGGGCTTGGCCAATCGTGCTCTACAGGTTGAGGGAACCTGATTGACAATTTGCCCGGATGTTTTATCCTGAGTGAGTGTAGGAACTCTAACTCTTTGGCAGCGCTTAAAACTGCTGCTATATAATAGTTTATAAAAGCAGGTTAGTCCTGGTGTCATGTCGTGCATGGAAAAGGGCCACGCTGCTATTTCAGATGGGCTTTTATCGAGCAAAAAATTCCTGGGCAGGGCCCGGCTAACGGATATGTTGTGTGTGCATACTTGGTCGAAACAGCCTAACTTTCTCTTCTTCCGTTGACTTTAAACAAAAACGTAATGAAATGAGCTAACAACCATCAACAAACACCAAGATAAGACTGGACAACCACCCACGCATAACTGATGCTCTTCCTTCTTGACCGTAGAATTAATCTAAATGATATAAGATCTTACGTCTTACAAAACCTCGTGGATATCTTAGCATAAAGTGAAGCAAACCTCTCCTCCTCAGCCCCTTCTGACTAGAGTAACATTACAGGGCATCTCTCTACCAAAAATAAATTAATAGATCTATTCACAGGCTTAACTCTTATATTTCAAATACATTTTTTTACCTCGGATCATCGCGTTGATAGTCAGCAATTTTACCCATCGACCGACGGTCGTAAGTAAATTCCAAAAATATCTAATTTAAACTTTTTTCAATTTTATAATGCTAAATTCGTTTTGTTTGCAAACATAAAGAATTGAATTTACTTCCAATTAAGTAGCATGTGATATTATTTAAGACACTGCTCTATTTAAAGGGAGGCATCATAATATAGTTTGTATTCATCAACAGACAGTAATGTTTCGTTGTATCGCAAATACTCAGTGCGGCTAGACAAGCACATCTCTCAAGCCGAGGATTGAAACTAGGACGATCGCATTGATAGTCGGCAGTTCTACTCACAAATGCCTATTTCAAACACGCATATTGGAAACTTTCTGCGTAAAACATACTTGCAAAGCTTAAGCGCTATCAAAAAAGCCTTCACTACTCCATTCATCCACCACTGTGATTGTGATGGAACCGTTCTGTACAGCGAGTGTATATATATATATATATATATATATATATATATATATATATATATATATATATATATATGCATATATATATACCTATATATACATATATATATACACATAAATATATATATACATATATATATATGCACATATATATGCATATATATATATATATATGTATATATATCTGTATATATATATATGTATATATATATATATATATATATATATATATATATATATATATATATATATATATATATATAGGCAGAGAACGCGAGGTTTCATCAACAGCACAATAAATCCAAGCTTACTTATAAACATTAGTATTTTGACAAGGACCTATGTAGTCTTTAACTGCCTATGTTAATATAATTGTAAAATGGAAAATGCATTTAAACTCATTAGAATATGTATTCCAGAAGAAGACTTTGAAGTTCCTTTTCTCACTTTCATGTTGAAACGAAAGTTCTTGGGTTTTTCGTTTAAAATTCAGACGACGTTACATCGGCTAAAAAAATGTTGATGGAACTAATCGCCCTCGGAATCATTACATTTTCGACTACGGCAAAATGTTTACACATGCAAGTTTCATAAAACTGACGCATAAACACATAACGTCCTGCTGACATTGAAGTAGTGAAAACATGTTTTATATGCCCTTAGGATTTGGAATTATTTCTCACGCAGTAAGTTGTCAAAATGATTGGAAATAAGAGAGTCAGTAGGGGAGATCATTGGAGAGTTTGGCGTACGAGCCAAATCTTTCTAGCCGAATTTGTTCAAGTTATTCTGGGTCAGTTTAGACACATCCGTGCGTGGAGGAGAATTTAATCTTTTTCTCTTTACTAATATCGAGTGCTGTTGTTTTTTTCTAATGAACTTGTCAAGTTGATGACAGTTCTTCCCCACCGTAATAGATTGGCCTGCGTTACAAAAACTGTAATTAATGAGACCGGTCGCGGACTAGCAAACAGAATGACCAATTTTTAGTGCAACTGTGGTTTCGATAAGTATTGTGGAGATTCCTCGGCATCTAACCACTGAGCCGAGCGTTGTTGGTGGACATAAAGGACTCACTTTTAATCGTAAGTCGAAGCCGCTCGGGAAACAAGTCGTTCGTCTTGTGTAAAAAATGATTAAACTTTCTAACGGTGTTTTTCTTGTCTTTTTTGGAGGGGTCGTCGTTCAAGCTGTGAGTCACCCATTATTAATTTTTATAAATGAGTCATACTATGTTATATTTCCATTTAAAGGATGCACGAATGCAAAGTGTTGTGTTCTTAAAGTTTAATATATATATATATATATATATATATATATATATATATATATATATATATATACACAAAGTCGGTTTCTTGCCAAATGATTTTGCACGCGTTCCCTTTTCTTTAAGAGACAGAGTTCTTTTTTTTACACAGTGATCAGCACTTATCAAGATTAGGAAGATAAGGGTTATTGCAAGTGCATTACGTTAATGTGTTGATTTGATGAAGTGTTTAATAAAGGGGGCGGTTCATAAGGAATTTGTTAACATTGGACTTGAAGACGTCCAAGTTGTAATCCGGAGGGAAGCAGGCAGACGGAACAGAGTTCCACAGGCGGGCAGTTCTAAGAAAGAAGCTTTGTTCGTGGAATACGCGTTTTGATTTAGGCACAGATATAGAGTGGGGGAAATTTCTCACAGTGGATTCAGCTAGACGGTTTTTTTTTCGTGAAAGATTGGCGAGAGGGGGCCCAGGGATTGGAGTTCAGACGAGCACCTGCCATGGAAATAACGATAAAACAAGGATAGGCTCGCAACGTCTCTTCTGTCGGAGAGAGGTTGCAGAGTAGAGAAAAGAGCACCCCCACTAAGCCACGAAGTCTATTTTGTACTCTGTCAAGGCAGGATAGGCTGTTTTTTTTAGCAGCTCCTGTCCAGATATGGCAACAGTATTCCATCCTTCGACGTACTTAGCTTTTATATAGATAGAGAATTGCATCAGTAGTGAGATATCTTCTGGAGCGGTAGAAGGATCCCACCATCTTTCCAGCGACCTTGGCAACAGACTTGATGTACGTATGCCATTTAAAATCAGCAGTAAAGGTCAAACCCAGAATGATGTCAAAACACGGGGCCTCACCCAGACGAGAGACATCCATCACAATGTATGCCAGCTGGGGATCAGAGCGTTGATGATGTAAGGGTAGGAGTTTGGTTTTGGATGCATTTAAGGTAACAAGCCACATCTTCCCCCACTGAACCCCGCGCTAGAGATCAGAAGAGAGAGAATCAGAGAGAACATTGTCATTTACAGCCTTTGATGTGTTGCCGTAGATGGTCGTGTGATCAGCATAGATGTCAACGAATGAGTTAAGTATGTGTTTAGGGAGGTCATTGATGTAGATCAGGAAGAGAGTTTGCCCCAGGATTGACCCCTGAGGGACTCCAGCATTTTTATTGTAGGCCTCCGATTTTTGTCCATCTACCACTACTCTTATGAGCCTATCGGGGAGAAATGATTTAATGATTGAGAAGGCATTTCCAGTTATACCGTAGCTGGAAATCTTGTGAAGTAGACCCTTATGCCGTACCTTGTCGAAGGTCTTTGATACGTCAAGAGCAATTGCCCTAGAAAGGAAATCTTTGTCAAGAGATTCACTAATCCTGTGAGATATACCCGTCAGCACATCTGCGGTAGATCTTTCAAAGCGGACACCATATTGCGTGTCACTAAGAAGATTATACCTGCTGAGCTGATTGACTATTTCTCTATTAAATATGGATTCCAGCAACTTACTCATAGCACACAGTTACTTATTGGTCTGTACTGAGAGGGGCATGACTTATCACCTGAATTCTTAAATACAGGGCAAACTGATGAGGTCTTCAAGGGAGTCGGAAAGCACTTCTACTTAAGGCAGCGCCTAAATAGTTTCGTAAGTATGGGAGCAAGTTCTGGTTGAAGTTTTTTAACACTATAATTGGGATGCAATCAGGGCCAGTTGCTTTACTGGAATCTAGGTTCTGTATTAGCTTGGCGACCTCATGCACGGATATTTGTATATTACCTAGCTTGTTCTGTGTTATAGGAGGGCATATGGGGAGTTGATGGCCTTCGTCGCATGGTGTAGAATTAGTTGCAAAGTTCTTAGCAAATAGTTGAGCCTTGTCTGACGCTGACGAGATGACCTCTGGTCCATTGATAATGGTTGGGATAGAACGCACACTTCTGGATCCTATTTTTTATTTGCCAAAACTGGTGGGATCCAAGCCGTTGATCAGCTACCTTGGATTTAACAGACTGGGGATATATCTCTCTTGCATTTTTTATTACTCTTTTAAAGTGGTTGCTGGCAGACCTGAAACCAGGTTTAGTCTCAGTGCATCTATTACGTTGGTAGCTATGGAGAAAGTGATTACTGTGCGTGATAGCAGGAACGCATTCTTTGGAGAACCTGGGCTAGCTGTTAGGTTTTTGTTGAAATTTTTTAGATGGTATGAATTGGTCTATGTCTACAATTTACCATTCGGTCAGATCTGATACTATAGAGGGCACTTGCTTTTTAAACATGAAGTGCAGAAGTAAATCAGATATGAATGTTCGGAAGATATCCCAGTCAGCCATAGAGTATCGGTATACAGAACGGTGGAGGGGTGCGTCTGGGGGCTTCTTACATATCGTCTTTATCTTACCTGATACGACGAAGTTGTCGGAGGATCCTAGCGGAGAATGACCGGAACATGAACATTGGTCAGGGGAAGTTGAGAGAAAAATATATAAGAGGCTTGCATATTGATCGGGTGCATCGTGCACACGGTTGGGTTCGCGAAAAATTTGAGTGAGGGCATAATCAATGGCAAAATCATGACACATTCTCCCATTATCATCTTTCTTATTTGAATAGGTCAGCCATTCCACGTTATGGACGTTGAAGTCACCACAGTATGTGGTCTATTTTCTCAGATATACTCTTAAATATAGTACCTCCGCTTTTGTAGGGCCTATATACGGAAAATACAAATGCAGTGGTGTTAGCAAGTGCAACCCTGAAGAACATATAGGGTAAATTAGGATCTTCTCTAGAGATATCCCTGCCACACGGTAAGCCATGTTTAATGTAGGCACATATTCCATGCCCATGGCGATCTTGGGTGTCAGATTAAGCTGTTAAATTAGAGTATCCGTTAATCATGTACTCATCTAGGGAAGTGGTGACCATATTCCAGTTTCACTTAGAAATAATATGTAATAATAATATAATTTCGTCTCCTGGAATTGGTTTTCAACCTCTGGAAGGTTGTTAAGTAGACTTCTTATGTTGGAGAAGGGGACCTGGTAGTAGGGGTCTACGTTGGAAGATGGGGTTCTAGGTTTTATCGAGTTTTTATTCTGGAGATATTTCATGTTGAGGTTTTGGGATTAGTGGAATAGGTCGGCATACTTTGTTAGAGCAGTACAGAGAGGGAAAGTAAGAGAGAAAAAGACAGGAAATTTTTTGTAGCAAACAAAAAGGTAAAGCCGTAACAATTACCCACTAATATGCAATCGAGAGGCTCCACCAGAGACTACTACATGGTCCAGATACACTCACCAAATGACAATACGGCAGTCCCAGTACTTTGCGCCTGCTGATAGGACATCCTCCTTTGTGGATAATCCAAGGTTCGGGTCCCTCACTATCAGGCGGATAACGTCAGCCCAGACATATGTTTACCTCCAGCACCCTTACTAATGTCATGGCCACAACGACAGACAGAGACAGAAAATTTTCCGACATCTCAGACTACTGGTCATCAAGTACTACCGACCTTAATCAGCTTTTTCTTCACCCTTTGTCTGAAAAATCCCTCATTGAATGAGGACTGAATGACAAAATAGGAGAAGCGAGAGTTACTGGAGCTGCCGATAACACATCCACTGTATTATTTACTCTCCATTAAAAAAACGGGGGGGAATGGGGACAAGTGACTCATTTATATCTAAGTATTACGTCCGGTTCTAAGTTAACAATTCCGGACACTTTTAATGATAATCCCCCTCCCATATTAATGGGTGGAAGTTTGTCGTTATTTATTGAGTTAAATTAAATCATTAGAGTTTCATCTTATAATTAATTAAAATCCAATAATTAACTATTATCAATTTGTAAAGTCGGCTTAATATTAATTTACGTTCGAGTTTAGATAATTATTCAAGGTTTTACTTTAGGAGGTTCGTTTTCATGAGTAACTGTTTCTGTGCACTGTATTATATTTCGAATGCACTTGAACATAAGGCTAACTATATTAGATGGTTTGACTGGCCTGCAAGGAAGCAACCTTTTCAGTACAGGCAAGTTTGCAGAAATAGTATATATTAAGTATACTACTTAAATACAGTCCTCACTTTGTCTACTCTAGAGAATAATTTCCGGCATATTTTTTTCTTTTATTGTTAGTTGCCGTCATCTTGTTTGTTTTTATCGTTTAACTTTGTGGCATGAGGGGGACGGATAATACAGGAGAATACAGACAAGACAGGAGAATACAGACAAAATACATGAATAAAAACGAGAAACAAATTTAAAAACAAAGTAACATAAAAAACAGTTCTTTTTACTCTTGCTGAGAATTTTGTTCAATAAAGCCTTGGAAAGAGGTTTTATTTTACATCTTTTTTATTTACAGCACTACAATTTATTGAACAAAACTTATTTTACTCATGGAGAAAATCATTCTTCTGGGCAAATTTTACATATTCTCGGCGGAATCTCAGGCTAGCAATCGTTGGGGATATCGTAATTTTAATTAATATTTATCAATTATTGCTTCGTTAAACCCAGATAAACTCGAAATTGTTTATTTAAACATCGTTCTCGCCGTTGCTGACGTTATCGAGGGTTGTTCGGGATTTGAATACGTTGTCGAATTACTGAAAGATGTTTATGGCAAGTCTCCAAGCGTTATTCGTGCTAGACATTTGATTTCTACTCGTTTGCAACAAGATAACGAGTCTAGCGACCGTTATGTTCAGGTTTTGGGTCGACTTGCCGCTGATTGCTACTACTTAGAGGGATGAATCTGTCTGTGGTGTATTTATACGTGGTCTCCGCTCTTCAGTAATACGTGCTAGACTACTTGAAACTGATAAGTTAACTCTCAAAGAGTCTACCCACGGTGTTAGAGCTGTAGAATAAGCTCACTTTTGAGCTTTTTCATACACTTCCCCAATTGGAGCACCAGCTTCTACTACTACTACTACTACTACTACTACTAATAATAATAATAATAATAATAATAATACTAATACTAATACTAGAACTAACAACGTGTGTACCGATCCTGTCGAGCAGGAAACTACAATTACTGGAATTTCTGATTCCTCTGGTTCTCGTATGAAGTGCGACACTGTACAATTTTCTGCTGTCATTACTGCACATGTCAAGTGTTACAACTGTGGAGGGAGACGCCACTTTAAGAATGATCGCCGCTATTGCACTGCTAGCGATAAGGTATGTCGAAGTTGTGGTAAATTCGGTCATTTCTCTAAAGTTTGACAGACGAAAAATGCTATACACGTTGGTCGTAATATTCGCTGCACTGTCTGCATTGAATGATATTCTTGTTACGTTATCACTTAAAAGCATTCTGGAGCTATACGCTTCCATAAGCTGAATTTATCAGCCCATATTTACCCGTCAATAACCGGAACCATTGGATTTATTCCCAAGACCGACATCTTATCAGCAGGTGCGCAATACCAGAAATGATGCATTACCTTTCGGTTAACGGAGCCGGATCCATTGATGAGTTTTCGATGTTAGATTAGTTCGAACCGCTACGGCTTGCTCGTTTTTATTGGTTTGCAACGTAAATGTCTTTACTTTCTCTTTTGCTCTTTTACCTCTTTGTCGCTCCCCCCTCGGCCGTGCTTTTTAGAACTCTGTTCTCCACTGCCAATTATTCCACAAGCAAACAATGAAAATCTCAAATTAAAAAGAACGAAAATCCCAGAACAACAAACACCCAATTATTCCAACCCCCATTACACGATCTATTTCTCCAAAGTGTTATGTTCCAACCTTCCCGATGTCGTAATACACTTGAAGCACTCAAAACCTCATGTGTTGTTCGTGTTTGAAATTGTCATTATATAGACTTCTTATTCTAGCCTCATAAAAATGAGCTTCAGTACCGCAATGGATATGCAATATGTATTCTATAATTATAGCTTTCTCTCTGGGTGGAGCACGTCCAAAAAAAACTCCAAACACATTATATATATATATATATATATATATATATATATATATATATATATATATATATGTGTGTGTGTGTGTGTGTTTGTGCATCTAGAGCAGAGCATTATCATTTGACTTCTACATTCTCCATAATAATGATGTAGCTATCTTTAAGAGTACCGCTAAGCAAAGTCATCATATTGTAGCTGCTCAACCATTAGAGTATATTCGCATATAGGGATTTAGTATTTACAAATTTTAATGGCACCTTACTCTAAATAAATCTACCATGTAGATATATTTTGCAATAAGTAACCCATATTTATTAGCTATCAAAGACCGTTAGCGAGCCCACCCAAGTATTCGATACTTACGAGTATATTGCGAATCTATTAGAGGTTTTGCTTACCTGGTTCGAAATAAGACCATATTTAGCCCTTACTCCGCTATGATCTTCGGATCACTCATTTTTCTCGATAAAGATAAAGCAATGTGCAACAATACACCAAATGTCACTATTCAGGGGCAAGACTATCAGTAATCCCTGACCGACTAAGACAGTTTCCATCCATACCAAATCTACATCTATTTCTATGTTTGTTAAAGATACGCCCATTATAGTATGCGACTTAACTACTTTGTTTATTGTCGACACACACATCTTTATCTGTTCTATGAATATTTTAAATTGTTTCTGTATCGATATTTATATTTAAACATTTCTTCTATTTATTTAAAGAGAAAACACAATTTTGATATACACGATTATTGATATTGCATTTATTGGCAAAAGATCTATTAGCATATTTTTTAAATAATTCATTTAAAACTGACTTGCATGAAGCATTCTCTGTTGCGAAAACGCTTCAAAATGTTTCTTAATCGTGATTAAATCGTTTACCTGTAAAATAGACAAATAATCATAAAATTAAACAGTTGTCACATCTGGGTAAACACCGGACGAAGCATATACTGCATTGACAGGTGTCTATAACAGCATCGAAAGGTTATAGAAAATGCCATTTTCTCACACATCCGCAAGCTATTTCTCACAGAAATGACGGTGCAAATTACGTTGGGTTTTCCTTATTTTCGTGCCAGATGCACGACGGCACATTCAATTCATTGTTCCCGGTTCAAAACACGACCCCTTTGGCACTTCCGTATTAATGTTATGCTGCTTGTATGTACGTCCCCATTAACAGCCTATATGATTATATTGTTTCAAAAAGATCTAAGTATATTTACGACTTAATTTTCATTAGATGCCATTTGTGCCAGAATTTGACAAAGGGGTTGGGTATATTAAAGCGTACCCCCCAAGTTTCGCCTGTTTTATCCAGCACATGATAAATGCGTCCAGAGATAACTGTTTAAATATCTGCAGTAGAACGAATTCCCCGAATCAATACTGCTTTTTCAGAGAGAAGAATTGTTTTTGCAAGGTGATGAACTAGTACTTGATTAATAAACGTCTCAAAGATTTTAGCGAAGTAAGGGAAGAAACTAATGGGGATATAACTAAAATAGCATATCCCCTCACACGAATATTATACACTGGTACCACAGAAGCTGTTTTTTTAAATTATGCAAGTGTTGTATTCTAATAATGGGTGACCCCAACAAACGGACCCACATTCTATTTAAGACCCGTTTCTAAGTGTTTTGTCCGAATGAAATGAAACTTATGTCATAACTAGTTTATTATATTCAAAACATCACATCAAAACACTAGGAGGTTTTGCCTTTTTGTCTCCGTTGACTGTAAAATGCTAAGAAAAAAACAATTGAATGCCCTCCGTTTGTTTTGGGGTAACCTTGTATAGCATTGCTCCATGTTCATTATTATATTATATATTATATTATTATAAGTGTAACCCACCGAATAACTGGAATGTTAACGCGACGGGAAAATGCTAATCCATATTTTTTAATAAACCAAGAACTCTAATCGGTGTTCCTCGTATATTCCTCTGTGGAAGTCACCAAAGCGGCGTTAAGTGGTCGAAGGCGGAGTATGAATCGAATAGAGAGAAAAGATTTTACAAATTCAATTGATTCAAACCGATTGTGGCAGTGAACTCTCGCCGGAAAAATATAGAAATGTACGAATATAAAGTAATTGTAAGGGTCATGAGCCTATAGCACACCTCAGATCCTGTGCTGAAGTGTGGGGGACATTAAATTTGAATGTAATGTCATAGTTTGTAACCCTGTAAAAGTCAAACTCACACCGGGTAAAATGAGTTAATTTTATTTATATAGATAGATAGAAGATAGATAGATAGATAATAAGTTCATGCAGAAGAAGATATATAGAAAGATAGATAGAAGATAGAATAGATAGAAGAAGAAGATAGAATATAGATAGAATATAGGTAGAAATATAGAATAGATAGAAAGATAGAAGATAGATAGATAGAAGAAGATAGATAGATAGAAGATAGATAGAAGATAGATAGATAGAAGAAGAAAGATAGAGAATAGAGAAGAGAAGAAGAGAAGATATTTTATTGCTCATACATATTTATATAATAATGTCCAGTGGCGTTCATCTGTATCAATAATGAGCTATATTAAATAAATTCACAGTCTTTTTCTTACTAGAAATTTTACAAATGTGACCGTACACCATATACATTCTCTCATTATATACATCTATATATAGTGTTTAAATTTTGAAAGAAAAACGGTATAATGTCGGTGTTACACAATTCAGAAACTATGTACTATCATTAAATATTCCTTATATATTTAATTTATAGACGGATATATAATTAATGGGTTAATGGAAGTGAAAAATGTAATTAAATGAAGTGTTCCTATACTTATGTCAGGAAATATCAGTTATAAAAAAAAAAAAAACACTTTTTTAGACATGAAGCCACGAAAAAAAGGAAACATATATTTTTTTAAATTTCTCTTCTTCAAAAAATGCGATAATCTAACTTTGAAGAATTCCTATCTGCTTTTAACAACACACTTCTGCTTCCGGCAATACAAACCCAATATTTTTATATGCAACAGAAAATAATCATGTGACGTACGTTTTTCTCCTCTGGCGTTGATTTGTTTACGAATGTCTTGGTTTGTTAAAAAACATTTGCACATTACGACATATATTTGCATATTTTGTTGTTGTAAAGCTGAGGTCTTGTTTAATATGTTACTACGTACGGGATGTGACCGACCTATTTCCATTACTCACATATATTACTAGGTTGCCGTTACGTAAGAAATATATAATAGACATACACATTCACACAAACACACACACACACACACATATATATATATATTCATATATATATATATATATATATATATATATATATATATATATATATATATATATATATATACCTAGTAAAATAATTCATTATTTCAAAGTATTAATAAGTCAAAAGGAAGCACCCACCCAATGAATTTAGCGTACGATCTTTTCGGAACCGATATATATTTTATTAAAATTGACAAAATTATTGACAATAATTGACAAAGGTTTTGTCTTCGAACATAATCTCCTCATTAGCCAAAAAAGGGGTAGTGTAAAAACCAAAATGAAACTAGAATTTTTCTAGAAAGTAAGGTTGATATTTCTTATTGAGCTCCATAAGGAATATCTGCCTTACTAAATAGAAACATGTTGATTACATTTTGGTGTCTTAAAACCCCGCCATTTTTAATTGATCAGGAAATTAGGTTACAAGACAAAACCTTTATCGATTAAAATCTGTAATTCTAACCAATTTTTATAAAGTGAATATCGTTTCCAAAACGATCTTTGTTTATTGGGGTGCAGTTTAATAGGCGATGTGTAATGTTAGACACGGCAAATGAGATTGATTAGATATAATTGTCTGAAAGGTTATATATAAAGATAGGTTTAGCGGTAGTCCAATATTGCAATGGGGTGTGATTCTACGTTGGTTGGCTGTATTAATTCTATATAAGCCTTATATATTGAAAGAGCGTGCTAATAGTTTATATTAAACGATTAAATTCTTTGTGGCAAGGGTTGCGGAAACAAAGGAAATCGAGGATGTCAGCCGTTTTCTAAGGGCAAATATCCGCCAAGTTCTGCATGGTTAGCCTTGTCGGACAGTTTTTTTTTCTGCGGCGTCATTTGTAATTCCGTATTTCAATTATCTTTTTTTGCCTGCAGCTGCAAAATATATCTGGTTAAGAGTTTAGGACGTGCATTTTATTAGGTTCCGTTATAATCTCGGAAGCATGTGCGTTGCAAAGCAGCCAGTGTTTAGAGCCTGGACTGGAGGGTTTACATTTTCTTAATGATCTTCATTGTAATAAGAAGTTTATGGTATTTTATTTCAAATTTCAAAAGTTGGATATCGTTGTTTTTGTCTTAGGTTTTTATATGGGGTAAAGATTGTAAGTGGTTGAAAATTCTTGCTTTTATCTGGAAAGAGGATACCCCTATGATCGTTTGTTCGCTGTGTGATATTATTTATTGAGACGTCAGTAATACCGCTAGTATTCCTGGTTCTATCATATTGGGCGGTCAAGTTATTTGCTTATTAGTTATTCATCTCATAAGATGTATCGCTACTGCATATTAATTTTTTTAAAATACGCGACCATTGTAAATGCCTGTTCAAAACAGTCTGAAATATGTATAAGACATCTCGTGTGTGAAAATGTATTGTCCATGATGGTATAACTTTTCTCACTTATTTTGTTTTGTATTCATCGTAAATTGGCAATATATTGCATAAGCTTGTCTAAAATAAAAAAAAAATGAGAGACCACTTAATGTGTGATGCAACTTTCTTACACATGCATTTCATATATACATATATATATGTATATATACACATATATATATATATATAATAAAACTTACATTCTGAAAATCATATATATATATATATATATATTATATAAAAATATATTATATATATATTATATAATATATATATATATATATATATATATATATATATATATATATATATATATCTTAATACCAAGCGCAAACTGTTTCAGTTATTCAATCTTTTTTCTTTTTTTATGAGAGTCTAATTTTGTTATTGTAATCCAAACGCTTCAGTTTATGAAACATTCAGTTTTCCTATTTGTACATAGACTATTATAAAAGTGAAGAATATGTATCTGAACGTATACATTTAAATATAAAAGCAGCTGACATTGTGTTTACATTAACGAGAATCATTAAACTAATTTAAAAACACTACTTATTTGAACCAAAGATCGCACAATTCGAAAACAATAAATTGGTCGTTATTAAACACAAAACTATTCATTTAATTTACCTAAGATTATTCGTGCACAATTGATGTTCGTCCGGAAATTAGATTACACGCTGAAGTTAGAACACATTATCAGTAATAATATCTAATTATCTCACAACTTCGACTGGTTTTCCATAAATAAATGCAATGATATAAACATTAATCGATAGCTAAATAATTTGACCGTGATTTTGACTTTAATTTAAAGAAGTGCATTAACACACATATTTGATTTTAATAAATCAAGCGCATTTCATTTGACGATCTGTATATTGTTGAAATATTTAAATCCGCGAATTTACCATAAAACATCGATAATATTGATATAAACTATACTATTTTAATGGTATTAAAAAATTCCTTTAAAATTAATAGAAGCCCGTTAACTATTTCAAAATTGTAATAGTTAGCAATTTTTCACAGTAAATGTATGATATGGAGTTATATGTCGTTAAACGTTTTCAGCAAATTTTATGTCAATTATTCTTA
>NC_136492.1:134347018-134389518 GCF_053919585.1 Euprymna scolopes | reverse complement strand
TCTAGGCAGAAAAAATAACGAACCGCTCTACAATATATGTCAGCTGTTTAACATTTACGAAGCGGATACACTTGATATCAGCACAGTTAATAAAGTTCGTTGAGTTCCAAGCGGCGACAGTGCTGCGAATGAAATAACCCACTCGGGACATTTACGACCGATGCATCAGATGAGCCTCGTAAAAAATACATCTAGAATGGTATTGATTATGTCGTAGAATAAATTCTACAGCGTAAAATTTCGCTTTACGTGTACAATTTCAACGTCCGTTGCTCTACGAGGTTTTGCTTTTAAGAAAAAAAATTAAGAGAATTTATTTCTTTGAAGAAAATCTCGTAGATACCCGAGTAAATTACAAAGAAAATAACGTGATTAAGATCAAATCGATGCAGACAATTTAAGTATTAAAATAAACAACACAAATACATATGTAAAATTGGAAAAGAAAAATATTCTGTTAGAAAAGAACGAAATGTTACAGTTAATAATAATAATAATAATAATAATAATAATAATAATAATAATAATAATAATAATAATAATAATAATAATAATAAAAATAATAATAATAATAATAATAATAATAATAATATCAACGACAATATTAATAACAATAATAAAAATATTACTACTAATAATAATTATGGTAATAATAATAATAATAATAATAATAATAATAATAAAAAGGCTACTTCCACTAATATTACTACTACAAATAATAATAATAATAATAATCATAAACAAACAAGTTTATCTGGTAAAGTTTATACTTCGAAAAGTATCATTTTTTTAAAACATTATCAACTGTATATTCGTGCACGTATTACACCTTGTTTTAGTGATGAATCACTGCATATAAAATGCGTGGTTTGAGCGTAAAAAAGAAAACACTTACTCAAAAGGTCAAATATTCTCAACGAGATGTACATAAGGACCTATGATCGTAAAGAAATACTTACGCCTGCATGAACACTTTTAATGGCGAGTGTATGAAGTGAGGATCGGAGCGTGAAACTTTATAGCTCTTCCATGATTACTTTTGCTCCATTTCAGAATAGCGTCATATGCATCTCGACACGCGATAGGGAAATCTATTTTCTGCGAAAACCTCATTACAAATTGAATGATGCCCTCCCATTAGAATATACACTCAATTCGATTTGGGTGGAACATTTGCAAGCTTATACTCATTTTCTTTTAATTTTATGCCTATTTTCGGCCCTTTGTCGGCAAATAACACTTCATACGTAGGTATAAAATGAGTCCGTTTTCAATCAAACGCTTAGGAATGCATTATTATTGATTGTTTGATACAAGTGTGAAAGTACATTAGCAATTTACTGAAAAAAGGTAACAAGTAAATCGTGCAATAGGGCACAATTTTATCACACAGTACAAAGTAAATTACTTTTGCTCTTCGAAAAAATAATATGTAAAATTTATTAAATAATACAACCCCGCGTTTGTATTTTGTTTACATAATTTGATAAACAATAATATGACAGTTAGTGACGTCTTATTCTGAACATCATTCCCATATATTATAATATTCGAAGTGTATAAATAAAAAAAATGTCGTACTTAAAAATGCCCGTTAAGAAAGAAATAAATCCATATGAAACCAATGCATATTAGACAATCATTTTCATATTAATAAAAAATATACACAGAAAGCAGGTCCTTTGTGCAGTAAATTTAAGATTTTGTGACAAAGGCAATATATATATATATATATATATATATATATATATATATATATATATATATATGTACACATATATATATATTGGTATACATGTGTGTATATATATACACGTATGCATGTGTATATATATATATATACATAATACATGCAAACAAATATATATCTTTATCACTCTTTCGCTCCTTCTGCTTCTCTCTCACTCTTTCTTTCTCTCTCAATACATGCATATGCATATATATATATATATATATATATATATATATATTAATTTACACAATATATATGGCGATTAAGCTACACAAAATATTCTGCGTTTCATCCAACTATAGGATTCGTCAGGCTTATGCGCGAATTGTGTGGTTGCCTCTTGCTTTTATATATGTTGAGGATTTCTAGTTGGCCAATCAGCCTTTTAGTATCCACCGCGCCCCTTCCTATCAGCCAATGGGCATGCAATTTTTCAAACAAAGGATATGTTTTAGAACTAGGTTAGTGGTTTAAGGTAGACGTTCTCCTTTTTTAATTTTTTTTTCATACATATAAATATACCTATGTGTACACCCATATACATGCACCCACATATATATATATATATATATATATATATATATATGTATACATACATATATGTGTGTGTGATCGTTTATGTATATTCATGTTTATTTAATTTATTTATTTGTTTGTTTTCTATTGTTATTGTTAGTTTTGCAGCTATTTTGTATCGCTATCCTAGAGTAAGACTAGAGCCTGCAGTCGAATGGAAAATAATGAGACAAGCTACCACGTGCAGACATTTAGACGACCCATGTAAATTATGGCTCCATGAAAAATTTTCTATCCTGTACTTTAAAGAACGTCAAAATCTATTTAACTGTAGGCGGGAAATAGGAAACAACTGTGTTCACAAAATAAAACTTACTCTAGGATAGCGATACAAAATAGCTTTAAAACTAACAATAACAATAGAAAACAAACAAATAAATAAATTAAATAATCATGAATATACATAAACGATTACACACACGTATATGTATATATATATATATATATATATATATATATATATATATATATATATGTGAGTGCATGTATATGTGTGTACACATAGGTATATTTATATGTATAAAAAAAGAAAAAAAGGAGAGCGTCTACCTAAAAACACTAACCTAGTTGTAAAACAGATCCTTTGTTTGATAAAATGCATGCCCATTGGTTGATTGGAAGGGGCGCGGTGGATACTAGAAAGCTGACTGGCCAACTAGAAATCCTCAACATATATAAAAGCAAGAGGCAAGCACACAATTCGCGCATAAGCCTGACGAATCCTATAGTTGGATGAAACGCAGAATATTCAGTGTAGCTTAATCGCCATATATAGTTTATAAATTACTAACTAGCTCTACCTACGTATTGATCAATTTTTGAAGTAAATACTTTAAGTTTACGCATAAATCTATACTTTCGTATATTGAATTTATGTGAAAAAATGAAGTAGTTATATATATGTATATGTGTGGGGGTGTGTCTGTGTGTATGTGTGTGAAGAAATAAATAAACACAACAAAGAAAAAAAGAAGTTGCATGTAAAATATCTTAGATTATCAATTCAAATATATTAAACATAGACATCCCTTTATCTATAAAATATTGAAGCTACATTCTTCAGATCAAATCTAAATAAAAACATATACACACGTAATCATAAAAAGGCAATATCTTCAAATACATTTGCGTTTAGGTGTTAAAGAGAAAGAAGTAAACTAGAAAACAAATTCTGATATGTTTGAATGAATCTGAAAATTTTTACTTAAAGATTCACGTTATCCAGATAGAAAAATATAATTTAACCGACGCATTATCGACAGTGTATGACCATTGAATATTATTAAAGGTAATTCATGCGCTGCCTTTTTAGTATATTTCTTTCTGTGTGTTTCAGTAGTGCATATTTTGCCTGGTATACCATCGAACATCGGTGAGAATTGTTGGTTTGTAAGGATTTGATCGGTCTTTAGCAGTTAAGGGCTTATTTTGTTAATACTATTATTAGTACCTTTACTTAGATTATTTCTCCTTAACGTTTTTATTGTGCTTCCTCTTATTCTTTCTCGACTTGCACTAGAGCCGTAGCTATGTTTTAAGGTGTTTTTTGTTTAAGAGTTTATGTAGTGTACTAACTGGCTGCGGGAGTTTTGTATAAGACATAGGAACCTATTCCTAATTTTGTTTTTAGAATTTCGTGGAAGGGGAGTAGACTAGATCATTACCCGCTTGTTTTAGCACATTGTTTGAAATGGTTATGTATCTATTAAATAGTTCCTCATTAGTGGAGTTATTATTTATTTCTCGATCGATTGATTAAGGTTATAAGCTTTCGATGATTAATAATAGAGTCGGTGGCTGGACCAAGTGTGGAAATATGTGGGGTTTGCGTTTACTTTAATGTATTTTCATAGGTACTGGTTGCTAAATCAAAGGTGATGTCCAGAATGGCGGCTTGTTTTATATTACTGATAACCCCCAGGAGAAACCCACGGAAGTAGCACTACTCAGCTAGATTTCTATAATAATTAAAATAGGCCATGACTTAGAATATATAACCTGACATTTCTTCATTCAAACTCATTGGTTTCGTGTAAACAGGAAAGATGATTTGGAACAGCTACATCGACAGCATTGGCAAGGCTGTTGCGACGAAGGTGAACTTTCTCTACCGTGCTAGAAGATTACTTAGGTCTTAATAAACTTGAACCTCTACAAACGAACGGGTATGGCATAAAGTTTTACTTCACAAGATCTCTAGCTATTGTATAGCTGTAAATGTGCTTTCAGTTATTAAATCATTTCTTTCTGATAGGGGCCTAAGTGCAGTGGTTGATGGACAGAAATCAGAAGCCCACAGTATTAATGATGGAGTCCCTCAAGGGTCAATCCTGCGCTCAACTCTTTTCCTGATCTACATTAATGCTCTTCCAAATAACATCTTTACATCATTTGTAGACATTTATGCTGATGCCACTACGATTTATGGTACACATCTAAGACAGTAAACGACGAAGTCCTCTCCGATTCTGTCTCCTCTGACCTTGAGCACGTGCTACAGTTTGGAAAGGAGTAGCTAGGTATTTTTAATGCATATAAAACAAAGTTTCCTCATTACATCATCAAAGTTCTGATCCACACCTGGCATCAACTGAAATGAATAGCTCTCGTATTGAGTAGGCCTCAAGTTTTGACATCTTCTGTGATTGGCCTTTACTCCTGATCTTAAATGGAACTCGTACACCAAATCTGTTGCCAAAGCCGCTGGAAAAATGGTAGGATCTTTCTATCGATCCAGGAGATAACTCACTGCTGATGAAATTCTCTATCTATATAAGAGCCAGATACGTCCAAGGATGGAATATTGTTGCCACATCTGGCCAGGAGCTTCTATAAAGGGTCATTGAAAGAGTTCAAAATAGACTTCGTAGCCTTGTGGGGGATGTATTTTTCTCTTCTCTGCAAACTCCATCTCACAGAGGGGATGTTGCGTGCTTGTATCTGCTGTATCGTTATTTTCATGAAAAGTATTCGACTACAATTCGTTCTCTTCCCCCTCGCCTAACTTTCACAAGAAACACTCGTTTAGCTGAAACCACTATTAATAATTCCCCACACTTTATATGTGACTAAACATAAACGGAAATTCTATGAACAAAACTTCTTTCTTAGAATCCACGCCTGTGGAATTGTCTTCTGTTTCCCTGCTTTCCAGCTGAGTACAATATGGTTGCCCTCAAGTCTTATGTAAACAAGTTCTTGATTAACCGTTCCACTTGTTAACAAATTTACCGAATTCCCATTTACTAATGATTACTATATTGTCCAATTTTTACTATACACTTTTTACCCCTTATCCTCGAGTGCCCTTTTGGCCTTGATAATTGGAGATGCCTATGTAAAAAAATCATATTCGCTAATTTATGGAGTATTGTAACAATGAGACTGGTTTTTCGACTATTAACCACTCCCCCATTTACAGAGTTCAAAGAGTCGCCAATATGATAGGTTCTGAACTGTCATCTTAGCTTTAACTTCTATCCCACCCACGGAATTCTGCCACCCATTACCTGCTTTACAAGTATTTTTATGAATAATTCTCCAACCACATAGAAACCCGTCTACTACTTAGACGTAAATAGGCTGACCAAACCTGACAAACAGCAAATTGCAACCCAACAGGGTAGAGACCACTTGATCTAAGAAAGCTTTCTACTTCAATATTTTCATCCGCAAAACTGTTAGATTCTGAAATGCCATTACGGATTCCTGTTTCACCAACTGTACTGACATGTAGAAGTCTAAGTGAAATGTGAACAGACATCTGCACAAATACTAACATTTAATATTTGCAACTTATGTCCCCAATACATAAAAGTTGCACTATGCTGTGTCCGGGGTTAAAATGTAATAAAAAAATGATGTTACTTCAGATCAAATGTAAAACTTAGCTCAATAAACAAACGCCAGGTAAGAATAATAAGAAGAGCTTCCCGCTGCGATAGATTAGTAACTAGGATCGTATGCCCCCTTTTCGATCACTTTCCACATCTATTTCGTTTCTTAACCACACCTTTCTCCGAATTTTTTTCTGCTAACATCTACAAAATATGCACCCCCTTTGCTTTCAGAGCATTAATGTATTATATAACAAATAAATATAATCTAGATTTTGTTTCAATATCGCTCCTTTTTAAGAGTATTTTGCCTCTTATAATTCTGATTTTACGCAAACATATATGCACATATGTAACCTATGATGTTTTTTGATACCTCACACTATATATATTAATATATATATATATATATATATATATAATTATATATATATATATATATATATATATATATATATATATATATATATATATATATATACGATCAGAATTGTTACACGGAGTTGCCTTGGGCAATTCAGCCGTTTAGTGAAATCTCTATTGTTTATTCTAAGGACGTCCAAAGAATGGAATGAAAGGCATTCTGGAATTTTAAAAAGAAGGCATTTTAGAATGGTTTTATCTTCTTTTAATCAAATCGATTATAGTACATATTAATCTGCTAAGACATAAATTCAGATTAGTAAGCAATACATATTTTAAGTGAATTATAAATACATGGGCAATATTTAGCTTTAGATTTTTTTTATTTGTACGCATAAGTTACATGTTAAAATAGATCGACGTTTTGCATAGAAGTCTACAGCAAAAAGCAAAATAAAACAATAGTAATTATAATAAAATCGCCATGCTTGCTTGTAGTTGAAATAACACATTTATTCAAGGTACATTGCAAACTTCGCCTGCATCTTACGATATGCCGTCTACCAAATCCTGCCACTCTTCCCATCAAGCGTGGACACGTTTCTCAAGTCCAGTAACTCCCAGGAGAATGTTATCAATCTCTCTATCCAGCACGTCATTCACCTCACGGTCGCCGATCACATTGTCACAAAACTCCAGCCACTAGTTTCCCATATAATAATTTTGGTCGCATACAAACACGTGGCGTAGCCATGCCATTTGCACATGTGTTTCTACATACGACTTCATAGATATGTATATTACTTATCACCTTCTTTTAAAGAATGTATTAAAACTTTCGGCGAACGTAATGAATGAAAATATGTAAATTATTGAAATGTTCAATAAAATCTGACAAAAAAAATCTAAATATTTTGTCTTATTGTATAGTTATCCTTCTTGTTTTTCATAAAAATTTATCTTTTGTTTTCAATCGTAAAAAATAAAAATACGTGCATTTTACTACTGAAACTTTTTACTTTTACTCGTAAAATGTGATTTCAATCAGTAAACTTTATTAGGTTGGTGAAAAATAATGTACTTATTTGACGTTTAATTTAAAAATATCGTAATTTCTGGGATAATAAAATTTATTTCTCAAAATAAGAACAATTTAAATCGACACATGTTTTTTTGAACGAGATACAGGTTTATTTGTCCCATTATCATCGAGAATGCAGAGTTCTGAAAACGATTAAGTCATTACCGGTATTCGACATCATCTTCACTTTTAAAGCATTTCCCGCGCAGAAAGTTTTGGATATGTTTGAAAAGTGAGACCGACCGCATAAAACAAAACAATCACCATAAACATTTTGGTAAAATTTAAGCTTCTTGAAGCCAACTAATGCTGAAGGTCACCGAGTGTTATAGAGAATCCACCCCTTATCACACGCCACAATTTGGTCGAGAAATGAGTCGTGTTTTTGTTGCGCAGGAGGAGCGTAGAATAAAATAATAAAAATAAATTAATAACATTTATTAAATGAGCCATTCCCCGGAAAACGAGCACATTCAAATAACTTAACCGGTCGTGATACATTTGCTGTAGCGAAACACTGCTTATCTCCTGATTACAGGAAAAATAAAAGGCCCTGAAGAAAAAAAACATGAAATTTCTATTAAGTGTGGACATTATAAATACTACCTTCTAAGACACTTTTATATCCTTTCATAATTTTGTGCTATATTTACCTTTATTATAAATGTCATTCTTCATTCTGAAACTATCATAAATTACGCGAAATCGTGCGTTAATTACTAGTCATTTGGGGAATATTATGGCATACTTGGAGTGACGTGTTAATACAAGTCCTTACATTTAAATTCCCCAAATGTTAAAGCCTGGAGAATCCTAGAGTTGATGAAATGCGGAATATTCAGTGTAGCTTAATCGCAATATATATTTTATAGCTTACTAAGTAGCTCTATCTACGTGTTGTGAACTGTTGAAGTAAATGATTAAAGTTTACGCATACATTTATACTTTCGTATATTAAATTTACGTAAGTAAATGAAGTATAGTTATATTTATATATATATATATATATATATATATATATATATATATATATATATATATACCTACATTTTGCTTTGTCTCTTCATAAAACACAAACATGGAAGGATTAACTTCAACACATAACTCAAGAACATCCCCACGATAAATACCAACGATTAATTCTAAATTTGTTAATGATAATGGATGACTTACTCAAAAGGATGAAATGGAAAGCTACCCTTTTTCTGTTTGATGAGGATGATAACACCAAAAAAAGAAAGATATGCATGTAAAAGCGTAAGATCACCACCAGTAATTCCAGAATTTGTGCTATTCGAGAAGGATCTGATTAGAAATTTTGAAATTCCACAAAACCAAACATCAGTTCCAAAAAAACTCGACAGTGTCCTAGTAGAGATCAACAAATCTCAACATATCATTGTTAAGGCGGATAATTCAAGAAACTTTTATAAATTAGACAAGCAGAAATATATTACCCTAGTTCAGAAGACTTTGAAAAAGACTATCACAAGATAAAAAAATAACAACGTAATTGATTTGATAAATAAGGGCAGCAAGAAAATCACAGATGAATTACAAATCAGTGATAGAGTAAATAAGCTTAGAAGAAACGAAGCGTATATCCTTCTAAAGGATCATGTACCTAGTTTCCACACAAAACAAACAACAATATTGATCAACCTAACTAGACCCGAAATTGGAAAGAATAGTTAAAGAATATTAGAGAAGATCAATCTAGAATTAAAACGGCAATTACACCTGAACCTATGGATAAATACGGCGGATCCTGTAAAATGGTTTCTTGATATTATCAACAATAAAAACATGTGCATTTGTGCAATTTGACATGATGGATTACTACCCGTCAATCAAAAAGGATCTTTTAGGAAAGGCAATTGAATTTGATAAGCCCCATACCAATGCCTTCGACGAGGACTTTGAAATCATTCCGAAATGCTTGTCTAAAATGGAGAACAGTGAGCTAAAAATGGGCAAAACGATTTTTTCAAGGTATCAATGGGAATGCTGGAGGCTGCAGAAGTAACATATCTCGATGGACTGTACATCATTTTAAATCTAGCAGAAATAACACTATTGACGGAAGGGGCATAAACTTGTATCGGGATTATAATTATAGGGAGAAGCTACAAATGGAAAATTTGATCAAGTGAGGAGGGCAATACATAGGGTCATTTAAGATTTTGGCCTAAAATAGAAGTTAATGCTAACTTAAAACAGGCTTACTTCCTTTGCGCTACTTTAGATCTTGATTTAAACACTTATAAACCCTATATGAAGGATAACGCAACCTTATTTATATACACCAACAGTCTAACCATCCACCATGCATTATTAAACATATACCGTTATCTATTGAAAGAAGAATAAGTAACAACTCATCTATTAAAGAGACTTTCAATGATTTCAAATCTATTTATAATACAGCTTATAAAAATAGTGGGTATCAGGACATAGATATAAAATATAAAGTACCAAATGCTAGCACAAATAGATCTAGAAATCGTTATAGGAAGGTGATTTGGTTCACACCTGCCTTTAATATTGTGCTGAAAACAAAACATGGTACAACATTTTTACAACTTATTAACAAGAATGTCCAACCAAATAATATGATTCATAAAATCCTTAAGAAAAAATACATAAAAATAAAGTTATTGATGTGGTGATATCTTGGAAAGAACCAAAACCAAAACATAATGGAAAATTCATAATGATGACTAAAGAAAGTGTACATATTAGTGATAACACACCTGTGAATAAATGTAACTGACAAAAACCTGAGCAATGCCCAATAAAAACGGATGCCTAACCTCGTCAGTGGTATACCAGGTTAAGATATTCCCAGTAGAGAACCCAACGTATGAAACATTCTACATTGGTAGTACGCAAATGACTTTAAAAAATAGATTCTATAGACATACACGTTCGATGAATAATCAAACGTATGAAAAGGGCACTTCCTTATCGTTATACTACTAGACATTAGTCAGAGAAAATAAAACACCTAGGATAGAATGGAAGATTATTAGAAGAACCAATACGTGCCACTCATACAACTTACCATGCCCATTATGCTAATCAGAAAAAAAATCTTGAGATAGCTAGGTTTAAGGATAGGGATAAACTGTTGAATATTAAACCAGACACTGCTATATCTAGCAAACATTTCAGAATACATGCAAAAAAAGAGCTCTAAGTTAATAAGATCAGAACAACTACGATTACAACTATCCCTCATCCAATAGCCTCCGTTCCAAAAGAGGATGGGCGAGGTCGTAACCATGATCCTACCCGTATTGATTACATAAGTCGTTTAATATCCTATTTTCTCAAGCAGTTACAATATTACTAACCTAAATAAATGCCTGTATGATAGTATATCTGAAACAAACTGGGAGGGGATTGCTGGGTAAGCCTTGAACTAACGTATGTATGTGGATAATTTTGGGTATATGCATGTATGTGTATATGATATGTATGTATATGTATATATGCGTGGGTAAAAAAAAGATACGTACCGCCTGTTTCTATTTTAAATGTATCATGTGACAGAGTACATATATATGTTTGTATTTTTGTAAATATGTATGTATATATGTATTTATTTATGTATGTGGGTGTATGTATGTGTATATATGTGGGTACGTTTTTATGTAGATATATATATATATACATATATATATATATATATATATATATATCTGGGTATAGTTCTATGCGTATGTGTATGAATATGTATATATATATATATGTCTGTATGTATATAGATGGGCGTGTATGTGCATGTATATATATATATATATATATATATATATATATATATATATATATATATGAACTATTAAAAGAGGCTGTCTCCTATACGATTACTATAATAATGCATATTACCAGAATGTATCGGTGCCTGAGTATATATGTATTCAAGTTATATATATATATATATATATATATATATATATATATATATATATATATATATATATATATATATATACGCCTGTGTTAACTATAATAATACGCTGTTTCATATAAAAGTGTTACTACACTTCTGAAGTTAATATTTATATATAAAAGTTGTTTTTTATTTGTGCATGTATTGCTGTGTATTTATGCGTTGTGAATGAGCGGATATATGTGCGCTCATGCACGTATATATATATATATATATATATATATATATATATATATATATATATATATATATATGATTTTTAGAATGTGAGAGATTGTATATAATAAATTCCACAGCCAAACAACGCCGCAGCCCAAAAGAGACATGACAGTCAAAGAACCGGAAGTATAAGACTCGAGTTTCGCCCTCAGTTGGGCTCATCAGTTAGATACATCCGAACTCAGGATTCGAAACCCGAGCCTCTTGCATGCAAGGCAAGCACTCTACCAACTGAGCAAACGCCATTCACACAATAATTTCTATTAACCAACACAGATCAAGCAAACTGCGCCGAAATCCGATTGTGAAATGAACCTACTTCGTTAACACAAGAGACGCGGTCATCCAACCAGCTAATAACCTCAAGTCAATGTCTCACAAGTAGGAGTTTTAATTCGGAATTTCGACGTGAGTTTTTTGCGTGCTGAATTGTATTTTAAATTCCAGTGACATCTGTGAGTGTCAGATCAGACATTCTCATTTATATAGCCCTGTTTAAGGGTTACGGATGGAAAGCACAATACCAATATAAAATATCTCTATTGCAAACCACACAGTATCTGAGTTGTTCTTTGTTGCAGTGGAATGACCAAGGTCGGTCTAGGGGATATCGACTTGTTATTTAGTTGTTTCCCACGAAATAAAATGTGACACAATCTCGGTTTAATCTGGTAAACAACCAGCTTCCCTAAAAGGGGGTATTCTGCAAATATATAAGTGTCTTAGTATAGAAGGGTGTTCCCTCCATTGATTCAGGACAATTTAAGGGCAGCATATGTGCAGATACCGTACTTTTGTCACCAGTCCCGTACGAGTACCGGAGATTGATTTTTTTATTTGTTTTCCACGTAAAAAAATATGACAGAAGGTCGGTGAATGTGGGAGTTGACCAGCTCCCTTATCAGAAGGTGTATTCTGCAAAAATGAAACTGCGTTAGTAGGAGAAAGGTTTCCTGCGCCATTGATGTATGCCAATCAATTTAAGTACAGCATCTGTGCAGTCACCACACATTAGTGCCAAGCCCATTACAAGTACCGGGTATCGATTGACTACATATGGCTTAGTTTTTCGATATTTATTGAGTTGAGGAGTTCCTAGTAGTATGTAAAATAAGATAATTTGGGCACAGCAGTTTTTGAAACAGCTTAACATATCACTTGCAAATGTCACACAAAAAACATTTATATGTCTGGGAGTGGTCTTTTATATATATATATATATATATATATATATATATATATATATATATATATATATATATATTAATTTTCAAAGAATTTTATCCTGCACTATTGGAAATCTAATTAATCCGATACTAAGTATAGTCTTGTTTATTAAAAACAAGATATTTTACGGGGGAATAATTTGCATTGTATCAGCTAAGGGGGATGATAATATTTGAAAAACAGAATTATTATCATCCGGAAATATGATTCAGTTGCAGATCATTCGGCGACCGATGAAAGGCTCCTCTGGTTAAGTCCGGATGTACCTTATCATTTTATATTTTTATGCCAAAACATTTGCCCTATTTCGTTATCTGTAACCTGCAACATAGCAAACATGCATCAATATTAAAAGGGCATCATTATTTTTATGGTATACGTTTATATACCATTTACTCTATTATAATAGAAAAAGGGATTGCCCATTTTATGTGCGTGTATTTTTGTATATTGATGAACCCATATGCTGATTAATTCTGAAACACTGCACTTATAAGAACCCAGTCTCTCTGCAGAAATAGAAGCGATGCGAGTTGCCCTGTAGATGCAAGGAATATTAACCTTATCAAGACCTCACCTACGCTGTTTTACGCCTAATTTGAGATCTACGACGTTCTTGTTTAAAATGGACGGAAAGAGATCCTATCGGCGCTAATTTTGCAAGTAACCCCGACGCATGAAATTATTCCCCGGAAAGGTTCCCCCATCCAGTTGAACAATGTTAAATTGCTGCTTCTAAATAGACACTCTTAAGAGAAGAGTTAAGCGCTTCTGGCATGAAGGGATGCTCAGATTCCCAACAGAAATTAATATTGATTTGATTTCATGCCAGTTATTAATGGTGTGGAACAGGAGCTTTTAAATAGGCGGGGAATGATTAATAAGCTTCACTGACTGTTGATCAGTAGAAACATGCCATATTAATATAATATTCAATGATACGATATAATTCTAGGCCGAAAGGAATCGTGAGTTCGGGAAGCATTAAATCATGATACTCATTTCATAAGTACAGTGGATCCCGGCAGAAAAATTATACATAACATATACACAGGTACACCTTCTTACCAAACTTGAGTGTAAAAACGTATTTCACATCTTTGTTTACAATCTTGATAACACAAAGACATTGATATAACATTTTAGTGTAAAATTTATGTATGTATTCTGCTATAAAAACGTCGACACATAAGATTTGAAAGTAATGCGTAAAACATTTTTCTATATAAAAGAATATTAAACGAATGTGTTTAAACGCAATAATCAATGTTAACTAAACACGGTCTTATTTACTTCATATATATATATATATACATATATATATATATAGAGAGAGAGAGAGAGATAGAGAGAGAGAGAGAGATAATATGAGAAATACACACACACACACATATTCATATATATATATATATATATATATATATATATATATATATATATATATATATATATATACTGTCAACACGACGGTTATAGGCTCAACCCTAGGCTTGGGAGAGATGCTAGTCTAGCGGCACTGATGAGTCGTGATATAACGAAACAGGGCTGTATTCCATGACTATAAATATATTTTAAGCCCCTCTCTTTGGGTAGAGCACTGTCGTAAATAATCTCACCCTCCACTTAATTGGCTGAAAATGCGAAGCTCTTTGTTTGTTTGTCTACGAAAATGCGATTTGAGCACTATAAAAGTGGTGGCGGGTGTCTATTTAAATAGACATTCCGACGACTTTATTCCATGGTCGAGTGGGAGAACTGTCGACTGTCAACACGACAGTAATAGGTTCAATCTCTGGCTTGGGAGAGATGCTAGTCTAGCGGAACTGATGAGTTGTGATACAACGAAACAGGAATGTGTCGATGATTATATATATATATATATATATATATATATATATATATATATATATATATATATATATATATATATATATATATATATATTGTACTGCTCCATTGTGGTTTAATCATAAAGCAATTTTCAATATGATAATATAATTTACACAGTAAGTGTGTGTGTTATTTACAGAATGTTCGGAGGAGGTAAATCATTTTTGATTCCCATATCAAGCTCTTTTCAGACAGTAATCAGCTGTTTTATAACCGGAAGTGGTAACATATAAATATTTTACGGGTTTACGTAAAACTCTAGTTTTGTGAAGAATACAAAATCCAAATAATAAAATTAACAAAATAAGTTTGTTTAGTGTTTTTTATAAAGTTAATTGAAAAAGTTCCCTCTTATTCTCTCTCCTCTGATCTTGAGCGCGTGGTACAATGGGGGGGGGCAGCAGATGGTTAGGTTTAATGCATCTAAAACCAATCTTATATCTTTACAACGCTCCGATCGCCATCTAGCATCAAATGAAATGGATGATTCTCTTGGGGAGGTTCCATGTTTTTACAAACTTCTGGAATTGACCTTTACGCTTGATCTGAAATGGAACACGTACATCAAGACTTTTGCCAACGTTGCTAGTAAAACTGTGGTGTCCTTCTACCGTTCCAGAAAATATCTCTCTGCACATGCAATTCTCTCTATATATAAAAACCAAGTACGCCCAAGGCTGGAGTACTGCTGCTATATCTAGGAAAAAGCTGCTAACAATGACCTATCCTGTCATGATAGAGTACAAAATAGACTTCGTGGCTAAGTGGGAGACGCCATTTTCTCTTCCCTGTAACCTCTCTCCCACAAATGATACGTTGCGTGCCTGTTTTTGTTTTATAGTTATTTCCATGGAATGTGCTCGTCTGCGCTCTAGTGTCTGCCCCCTCGCGAATAATATCGTAAACGCCCGTCTAACTGAAACTACTGTCAATAATTTCCCCCACTCTTTATCTGTGCCTTAATAAAAACGTAGATTCCATGAACAAAGCTGTGGAATTCTCTCATCCGTTTGCCTGTTTCTCACCTTACAACAACTTGGATGTCTCTAGTCCAACATTAACACATTTCTGATGAGCCGCCCCCTTAAGTAAGTCACTTTATCACATCACCACCATAACGATTACTACGATACTATCCCACTGGTTACTGTACACGCAATAATACTTATCCCCGAGTGGGTTACGGGCATAAATAGGTCGTGTTCTCCATGTAAAAATAGACTAAGAAGCCTATCATATATAAATGCATTCATAATCTTTGATTATAACCCCATTATTTATTGAATAAGGCGATTTTATTAAATTTTAATTCTAATTAAATATTTTGGAAGTACCTTTAGTATTAACTTCAACATTTATTTGCAATATAAATCTTCTGAATAAAAAATTTAAAAAAGTATCCTAATATTATATTGAATTTCCATTTAATTATATCGAAATGCATTTACAAAGTTCATCAAGTCTTGTACATATCTATCTAAGAGATGGTTCTACTATATTCATCTCTTTCTATTGTATAGTTTTCGTTATGGTTTTAAATTGCAATAAATTGTCAAATACATTTTATAAAGCATGGTTTACTCCCCACAAACACAATTTAAATAAAAATTTACAAACCTAAAATATAAAAAAAAAATAAATACATTTTAGATTTAAATAAAAACGTAAATATATTTATTTTTTTATATTTAGATTTTCACTTTTTTTACTGTCACAGTTTATAAGGAGTGTTTCCCTTCATTTTGACGGATTCGTTCCTCACATTTAAACAGCTGATGTCTATTAATTGAAGGTAGAATATGGTATTGCCCCGCATTACAAAAGAAGCATTGTTTTAATTCTGAATATATCATGGCATATGCTCAATTTTCTCCATTTGATGGTAAACAATGCATATTGTTTTCTTTAAGCTCCAACACAACAGTTGCTTAGGCTGTATTTATTAGGTTGCACACTAAACGAGCTCATATGTAAATAATATTTTTGCCTAAATGAACCTAGTGTCATTCCGTTATATTTTTCAAACATTTTTGTAGATTAATCCGCTATTGTAGCTTCATAAGCATTGGATTTTTTTTGCAGTTGCCCTCCAATGGGCGCTTATTTTTGACCCTGCAAGAAGAGTTTGCGTTAACTGTATTTTCTGGTTCCCTGGAGATTATAGCCTTGGTCGATGGTCGATCGAGTAAATTACTTTCACAGTGTTCTTATTAAAGATGTTGTGCAGTCTGAGCTTTTTAGGTGAATGCTTATCAAGCAGTCTACAGCAAAACAATGGCTATCGTAGTTTTATTTTGAATCGAGAAATAAGTGTAGGGAAATAGGAATGGTAAACATTTATATCATCGGGGGTCCGTGGGGATCTATAATATTGCCGTATACTGTGATCAGAGTCCGAGTTTGTAAGATAAATCCATATTCCAATTTATTATTTGTCTTTCGTGAGAATTGTTTGAGAATTGAAAGTCACAAGTATATTCCTCACTATTTTAGATTGTATAATCCCCGTATGAAGTCTCGCTGGAAGCTAATTTTTTTTGTAGATAAAAATTTTATAATTAAATTATTCGTAATATTTTTATTACGATAGCTGGAGATTTAAAAAAAATGTCCAAAATATAGTAAGGTAAAATTAGAACATCTATTATATTCGATATGTTTGGAACATCTTTTTCTTGTGTTCCTAGTAACATGATGTTAAGAAAATAAAGAAGACATGGATCTCACAGAAGAGATGTTGCGAGTTTGTCTCTGATGTATCGTTATTTTCATGGAAAGTGTTCGACTGAGCTTCAATCTAGTGTCCCCCTCGCCAAACTTTCACAAGAAACACTCGTCTAGCTGTAAACACCATCAATAATTTCCCCGACTCTTTATCTGTGCCTAAACCTAAACGTAGAATCCATGAACAAAACTTCTTTCTTAGAACTGCACGCCTGTGGAATTGTCTTCCGTTTTCCTGCTTTCCGGCTGACTACAATATGGTTGTGTGCAAATCTAAAGTAAATAAGTTCTTTATGAGCCGTTCCATATAAGTTATCAAATTTACCAAATTTTCATTACTAATGATTACTATATTGTACAATTTCTACTGTACACTCTTTAATCCTTATCCTTGAGTGCCCTCTGGGCCTTGATAATGTGGTGATGCCTATGTAAAAAAAATATGAATAAAGGCGCGGGTGAAATATATAAAGTAAATTAAGGGGAAAAAATAGAAAGGAAGTCAGCCAGCGTTAATATAGGCGACGCATGGACCTCACCCTTTCCGGTCATCTTGCATTAATATACCTCAAAGTTATACGTACGGGATTGTATAAACGCTGGGATTTATTTCGACCCCCATTTTTGGAGGTAAAATCAATTTAATTTCGACCCTAACACATTTTGCTCTTATGTTTTGTCTCTATTGAAAACTAGCTGAGGAATTCAACATAATCAATGATACTTTATCAGGAAGTAGGTGCACTCTTTGTGTGATTAAATCAGTTAAAGAAAATACATGGATGTTCTAAAACTAACGTTATAAATGTAAATTAATGTCCAATATATGAAGGTTTACAGTTGCTGTGAGCAGTAAGAAATTCGCCAAACGAATCAGCTCACCGCGCAAAAATGTTATTTTACTTAAAATGTAAAAAAAAATACGTTAATGTCATCCTCTCGAATATATGAACTACGCCCTTTAATAATAATTATGTAATTTACAATTTTGAATATAGTTGCGTTGCCAAGAAAATTGGTGGGACAACATCGAGGTTGGGCTAAAGAGTCCAACGATACATTCCTAGCAAAAAAAGAAACGAGGGATACCGAAACGAATATATTTGTCAACACATAGTACTCTTCAATTACTGACATTATAAAAACACTAATGTGCAGCGATAGGTGTGTCCGAAACTTTGTGAAAAATATTGATTAATTCGATACCCTGTTGTCCTAGCTGATAACTACTCGAAAATATTTAATTCCAACCGTATTTTTTTTCAATTAAAGGAGCGTAAACCAAGGTCTCATTTAAAAAACAAGCAAACAACGTGTTTTAAAAAAAAGGTTTTAAACTTCGGATGTACAGGTAACATTCTAAAAAAAACACTGCCATTTTTTGTTTCAAATTTGAATATATTATTTAAATATCTTTTATCTTCAATTTGGAATATATAAAACTTTGGTGGGTAAATTAATTATTTACTTTAAACTAGACATTACACAATGGGGGGACGTGAATTAATTCGACCCCCTGTCTTTCCAAGCTTATAGCTTCCTGAAATCTTTAATTCAACCCTTTTTTTTCAATTACATGTACAAGGACCAATGTTTCATTTAAAAAACAAACAAACAACATGTAAAAAAAGGGTTTTAAACTTCGGACTTTACAGGTAAATTGCTAAAAAAAACTATTTTTTATGTTTTAAATTTGAATGTAGTATTCATTGATCTTTTATCTTCAATTTGTGATATATGATACTTTGTGAGTAAATAAATTATTTACTTTTTAATAGACATTTAAAAATGGGGGGCGTAAATTACAAAAAATATATGTCTAAAATATTATAATAAGTTTCTTGGACCCTGAAACTATCGTAAAAATAGAATCAATAGAAAACTTTTGATAGATTTACAAAGTTCACAAATTAAAAAACATACTGAACTCATAAAATGCAATTAATTTCATTACATTTTTAAAAAAATAAATGAATATTTCTATTACTTTTTTATATGAATTTTATAGTGTATTTCGGAAGTATAATCGCCGAAGAAAGTAAACAACCCACCTTTAAAAGAGAAATTACCAGGGTTTTTTTTTTTCATATTTTATTCGCAGTTTCGTGTTAGGAGAGTAAAAATCCCTACAAAAAATTGGATACACCTAGTGAAACAAGATGTAGCACGGACTCATTTACAATCCGTAGTCGCGTTCACTCAGTGTTTTATATAAATATGTCTAAAGGTCTAAATTATTAAAACAAATATAAGCTCGCTTTATTTTAATCGTTTTCATTCATTTTTACACCCATAACGGAACGCAAGATTGTTTTATTTTAAATTGATAGTTTTTCGCTATATCTTTTTTAAATACCCCTAACAGTTTTAGAAAGGTAAATCTGAACCAGTAAACTGACCACTGCTAACTGTTTCTTTACTCTGCCTCCCCTCTGTTACTTTATCTTTAAACACATATTAATTTTAATCAGGAGTTAGGCAAGCTTATTCTTCATGGCTGCAATATATATATATATATATATATATATATATATATATATATATATATATATATATATATTATATATATATACATATATATATAAATATACATATATATATAAATATATACACACATATATATATATATATATATATATATATATATATATATATATATATATATATATATATATATATATATATACATATGTTTGGAGGTACAGAATTTATATACAGTTTTGAAAATAATCAGCGGCTATTTCTCAAGAGCTCTTTATGTCGAAAATTAAGAGTTTTGCCGGCAAAAGGAAACATCAAACGCATTGTTTCTCTTTGGGCAACTTTGAATCTTTTCTCCCGTTTATTCCCCTCGTTGTGCCAATATTTTAATCGTTCTTTTTAAACGTTAATAAATTTATTTTAGTGTCCCCGTACCTTTGGCACATTCAATAAGTTCCCCATTAGAACTCTTTATTTTCGACATAATATTATTTTGTACGCGCTCGATTTTCTCCTAATGAGATGATAGCCGAATGAGCTCTCGAGAAACTTCCGCTTATTATTTTCAAAACTGTATACAAACTCTGTACCTCGAAACATTTATTTAAATATCTTTGGAAGAGGTACACGCAACATAAAATTGACACCCACACCCCCCCACATACAACACACACACATACACCAACACACACCCCCACACACACATATATATATATTTATATTTATATAATTATATTTATATACATATATTTATATATATATGTTTATATTTATATATTAATATTTATGTATTTTTATATATATATATATATATATATATATATATATATATATATATATATATATATGAAATAAAATGGAGGTGGAAGGACGTGGATACTTAACGTTTCCCCCGATTTATGCAGGCTTCTTCAAGAAAGATGGTTATTGACGAGAGAGTCGGAGGATTGGAGCTATATATAATGATGGGGGAGAGCAACGTGTTTTCCTTATGCAAATTATATATTATATATACATATATATACATTTTATGAGAGAAAAAATAAATTAGAGTAAATTAGTGCAGTGGATTGCGTCTAAAAGTTAAAATATCGTAGAGATAAAAAATGTGTTTGGAATGTAGCGGTGATAGATTAAATAAATAAAATGGCACGAGATTACTAAAAAAATTTTTTTTAATTAGAAATAATTGAATTGGGTTAAAATAGCGTAGTAACTTAAAAGATGGTGTCTAAAAATAAGAATAGGAGGTGATAAAATGGAGTCCAAAAATTGATAATGATAAAATAAAATACAGTAAATAAGTACAATAACAATAATAAAATTGAGTGAAATTACCATTTTTTTTATATATATCGCGTTTAACCGGTGTCTAAGTTGTTCTCTTTAATAATTAATTTTGACAGAAAGGGAACAATGTGGAAAAAAAAACTTTTCTTTGCTTAATCATATTGCTGGAATGGAAGATTATAGCTGACTCAATTAAACGTCGTGTGGATCTGTTATGTATGTGTTTAAGGCTAGTTGCTTTGTTAACATCAAAATGGTGGTCGTTTTCCATATATATTTATATATATATGTATTTATATATATACATTTATATATATATATTTATGTATATATTTATATATACATACATATTCATATATATATATATTTATATATATTTATATATACATATATGTACTTTTATATATATATATATTTATTTATATAGATATATATATATATACTTATATATCCATTTATATAAATATTTATATATATATATATTTGTATATATTAATATATGTATATATTTTTTCTATATTTATATATATATATATATGCATTTATATGTGTATATATTTATATATATGTATACATATGAATATATATATATGTATATATATACATATATATATATATATATATATATATATATATATATTTATACAAAAATACACACGCGATTTTATTAATATTCAATATAAAAACATGTCTGCAAATTCTGACCGCAGCAATCAATTCACGCAATTTGGTATGACATTTCTTGGTACTGAAAAGTTTCAATTAATTTTCTACCAAATAAAAAAAAAGTATTAGAGTAGTAGTATGTATTTACGAATCAGACAAAACGACGCATCTTGCCAGTTGGCGCCATTTTCTATTAATATTAAAAAAGAAATGCATGCTTACATTTTTCGATACATCGCACATTTTCAACAGATCTTTACGTGAATTAGTACTAATAAACGGTTTCTGTATCTCTCTTTCTCTCTCTGCCTCTTTCTCTCCCTATCAATCTATATTTATATATATCTGTATACATCATATACATACGTATATATGTGTGTTATATATGTACAAGTGTATATATATATATATATGTATAATACACACACATATATATATTCATATATATATATATATATACTCAGTAATGTGATTGATAATTTAAAATTCTAATTAGAATTAAATTACAAATTCGTTTCACAAGATGGAACAACAACAAAGTCAATTATTTGTACGATCGTTTCGGAAAACAATGTTTTTTTGGTAGACATTATTCCCCGGACAAGAATTTTTACATGTAGTATTAAGAAAAACAAAGTTTCCTCATCAGCAAATGTATTCGGAAGAGTTTTTTTAATATATGTAAAAGACACCATAAATAAACCTAGCAGTAAAAGTAAGGCAGATGCATCTGGGAAAAATTACCATAAAGGGCATGTATTTACTTGATAAGCAAATTTATATGGGTTTCAGATAGAAATAAAATAGAATAACATTATAAATCTGAATTTTGTTTAAATATAATTTTATAATAATATATTTCTAATAAAATTCATAGACACACACACATATATATACATACATATTTACATATATATATACACATATACACACACACATACCTATACATATACTAGTAAATTCGTGTTTGTTTTAATGAATGAAAATTCAATTTAAATAGAAAATATAGCCGAGAAAGTTATCTGTACTCTCTAATAATAGCTTGAAAATTCGTCGAAAAGTAAGTTAGCCGTGAAGCTTTAAAGCAGTTCTAAATGACTAAAACTGTCATTTAATCATATGTTCAAACACTACCGTGTTAATGATATTATGTATATATATATATATATATATATATATATATATATATATATATATATATATATATATATAAATATATATATATGTGTGTGTGTGTGTGTGTGTGTGGGTGGGTGTGGGTGTGTGTTTGTACGCAACTAAGAGATAGCTTTATATCTATAAAAAATGCACACATAATACGAGTTATGTAAAATAAATAAATAGAGCTGGAATTTACTTTGGTTTTATATATCCGTATATATCTGTATATATCCGGATGTGTGTGTGTGTCAACCATTAAAAAAAACTTCCCTTATCTTATTAGTCTCACAAGAGTTATTATATGGAAAAATGCGCGCATGAAAAGTAATATTCTTAAGATTTTATTAAACCTGGAAAAGTAAAGGACAAGAAATTCAACCTGGAAAAGTAAAGAACAAGATATTCTAGTAAAGTAAAAAATAAGATTTTTTAGACTTAAAATATTGCAGCTTAAAATAAAATGTGAATATTGATAACTATTTTATTTATTATTTGCATATGCTGTTGTTTATTGTTGAGTTAGAAAGGGTGTCAGTCGCTGGAGTTAGTTAGTAGATGGAATTAATAATTTTATAATTTACATAACAATTAATAATTTTATTATATCATAATTAGGATCATTTAATTCTTTCTAACTCAACAATAAACAACAACATATGCAAATAATAAATAAAATATTTATCAATATTCAAATTTTACTTTTAGCTGCAATATTTTAAGTCTAAAAAATTCTTATTTTTTACTTTACTAGAATATCTTGTTCTTTACTTTTCCAGGTTGAATTTCTTGTCCTTTACTTTTGCAGGTTTAATAAAATCTTAAGAATATTACTTTTCATGCGCGCATTTTTCCATATAATCCATGATTTTTCCAGGCATTGCTATTGTATTAATATATAAATTAATAATATTTATTAATGATTGTAAAAAAGAATTCGCTCTCAAACACACATTTATGCAATATGTATCATTCAATCACAGTAGTTCCGAGCCAGGGTCTGTACCGAGACTGCGGTTCATGAAGTCGTTCTCTGTATAGAGCGTAAACTAACAAAAAAGAAGATGGCACTCGGTGTCTTTTTAGATATCGTTGGAGCTTTTGACAACATACCCTTCAGTAGTATGTTCAAGTCGCTACGAGAACTCAATGTGCCACCAGTACTCATCCGATGGATTGAGTATATGGTGAAGCACAGAACAGTTCAAGTAGAACTACTGAGGGCAAATGTTAAAAGGGACGTAGTTAAATGAAACCCCCAAAGTGGGATTTTATCACCTTTACTATAGAACTGTATGCTGAATCCTCTTTTAAAGGAGTTTAAAAATAGGAATATTTATGCCCAGGCTGCTGCTGATGTCATCGCAGTGCTGGTCGCGGGTTCAAAAGCATTATTGCCAAAATGGGACTACATGTTTCATCAAATGTGATAACGAAACATTTGCGTTCATTCAAAGAATATGTATATCATAGAATTCACTAATATTTTTAATCGATAAATTCACCATTTTTTGCTATAAAATTATAAGGAGGGTTAAAAAATAGTTATTAAAAAAAACTTCGGTGTTTTAATTATAAAAAAACGATACACGGGATTGAACCTAAAATCTTTCCACCAAGCCCCGGTACTCTAACTGTTACGCTAACATTTCATATTGGTAAAATCGCAGTAAAAATATTTATATACAAAAAAGGTTATTCAAAATAAAAAAAGCGTTAGTCACTTATGTACTTACTCTCCTGTTTGTGAACCCACATATTTTGTTGTAACTTTTTTTCTACTGAACTAATTTTCGATTTTTTTTGCAAATGAGGTGTTCTATCCAACTATATAATCTGTTTGAAATTTGGTTGCGAACGAGATTAGTGGTGGGGGTTTGAATGTGTCTCGATTCATTCAATTTCGGACTTAAGCATGTATTTTACCACTACCGTGGTTGAATGATAATTAAATGAGGTTTTCAGCAAAACATATAGAAAATTTAATTGGCGTGTTCTATTTAAACAATACTTCCCATTAATGAATGTAGAGGACATTGTATAACTCGTCCGGCTTCCAATAATTAACCGTATTCTTCGAGTTAACATCAAGCTATAGTGGTAGTTGCTATTAATAATCGAACACCATCAAGATTATAATTACAATGCATATCTATTTGTATTACAATCGATGAAAAAGTCAGGATAACTATTTTAAGTTAAATTATTCATACATAAAATAATTGCATAAGGTTCTATAATATACATGATTAAAGTAACTACAAGAAATCGGACTACTAATAAATCAAATGTTAATATAGACCAATACATAGTATAACACACAAATATGGTAATGAAGTGGGTGTTGTAAAATATAATTATGATACATTGCTGATAGGAATATGCTAAAAAATGAAGCGTTTTAATAAGCTGTATGATGCTTTAAAGATCTGTCCAAAAAGATGTGTTGCAACTTATGTGTATATCTTTACTAATATGAATATTATATTTTACGTTAAAAAACTTACACATCGCATGATAAACTTTGTCAATTTAAGCTTTTGCGAATAAATTCAAGCAAGGAAATTAATTAGACTAAACTATAGAGTAATAGAGCACATATGTGCATTAATCATTACAATCAGGCGATATGATAACGAGATTTCGTGACTTTAAAAGTGAATGAAGCAATAATCAGTAATAAGGTAGATTATGTTTAATTTAAACATCATGGAATAGAGTTAGCAACTCGTATATCAAAATGTATAATCATTTATCATATATCAAATTTGATGTATAGGCAACAAGTTATACTGTTATTAGAAAACTCTATAGTAATATCAGGTATATAAAAGAGCCAAAACATAATGTTTATGTTATATATAATAACGATCATCCCTTACAAGGCATATCACTACTTGGACGTAAGTGTTTACAATTTGGGGCTATGTATTAGAAAGATTAAATTAGATTAGAAAGTTTTACGTTACAATTAAACTGCTGCATATGATTACAGACAGGAAAACAGGTACAAGGAAAGAGGTTTCCTAAGTCTGGCTGTTCAAGAAACATTAAGTCATAATAGATATTTGTGGGGAATTTGTAGGCCTTAACGCTGAATTGCTGTGAATTTTCTGCTAAGCGGCTTTGTCGGAAAATGTACATCGATAGGGGCACAAGTGTAACGAATTCGTAAGAGCACAGGAGATTAACATACTTGTCAAAGAGGCACAGATATAGAAACAATGGGGCGATGGGACAGTGGTTAGAGTATAATAGATACAATCGAACCTCTTAGATTAAACACGATATTTTGGCCCTAGCTATTAGAGTACGATTAGTGCTAGATAGCCCAGCCGAGCTGTGACAACAATAGCCCATGCATGGGAAAAATGTGGCTTTGCAGATTTACATTATGTTTTAACGTGTGAGTAGACTACTAGCAAAAACGAAGAACATCTCCTCCTTTGCAGCAGGATACACTGTATTCTTACTATATTTGGTTTTAGTTCATATTGCCCATAAATGTTAAGCCGGCGTGTTTGTACGAAGGACTCTCTAATAGCGTGTTATTTGGATATTGATATCTGTGGGGGTAAAGTCTCATTGTAATTGCTAAAAGAGCAACACCTTAGTATTACTAGCATTAAATGGTACTATCCATTTACGGCACAATTTAACCACTACCTATACTGTTTTTGGAACGATTATGCAGCTGTTTTCGATATCCGTTCTCCCTTTGTGCAGGTTATAAAACATAATATGTATCATCAAAAATATGCATTATCAAAAAATATTACCATCTCAGGCAGAATATAATCAGGCAGATAAATAATGAATATCACAGAAACATGGGCCAAATGTTGCATAGTGGCACATATTAAGGAGATGACGAGGAGTTCATATTTGGACACATATATAAAGGAACTTAGTTAATACATACACTCCGATAGTGATGATGAGGGAGATAATACATTTAAACAGTTCTTGGATGCTTGGGACTCCAATTTGTAAAATATATATGACGATTAAGCTACACTGAATATTCTGCGTTTCATCCATTATAGGATTCGTAAGGTTCATGCGCGAATTCTGTGGTTGTTTCTTGTTTTTATATATGTTGAGGATTTTTAGTTAGCCAATCACCCTTCTAGTATCCACCGCGCCCCTTCCTATCAGCCAATAAGCATGCATTTAATCGAAGAAAGGATCTGTTTTAGAACTAGGTCAGTGGTTTAAGGTAGAAGTTTTCCTTTCTTTATATATATATATATATATAAACATACCTATGCGCACAAACATACATGCACACACATATATATATGTATATATATATATATATATATATATATATGTATGTATATATATATATATATATATATAAATATATGTGTGATCGTTTATGTATATTCATGTTTATTTAATTTATTTATTTGTTTGTTTTCTATTCTTATTGTTAGTTTTAAAGCTATTTTGTATCGCTATCCTAGAGTAAGTTTTATTGTGTGAACACAGTTGTTTGCTATTTCTCGTCTACAGCTTAATAGATTTTGGGGTTCTTTAAAGTACAGGATAGAAAATTTTTATGGAGGCATAATTTACATTGGTCGTCTAAATGTCTGCAGGTGGTAGCTTGTGGTTTTTTTCCATTCGACTACCGGGGAATGTCCGCTTTCTTTGAGTTCCCAGTATTTATTCGCTAGTGTTGTTTTTATACGGTGCTTTAAAACTAACAATAACAATAGAAAACAAACAAATAAATAAATTAAATAAACATGAGTATGCATAAACCATCACACATATATGTATATATGTATATATATATATATATATATATATATATATATGTGTGTGCATGTATGTGTGTACGCATTGGTATATATATATATATATATATATATATATATATATATATATATATATAATAAAGGAAAACGTCTACCTTAAATCACCAACCTAGTTCTAAAACAGATCCTTTGTTCGATTAACTGCATGCCCATTGGCTTACAGGAATGGGCACGGTGGATACAAGAAAGCTGATTGGCTAACTAAAATCCTCAACATATAAAAAAACAAGCAACGACCACAGAATTCGCGCATAAGCCTAACGAATCCTACAGTGGATGAAACGCAGAATATTCAATGTAGCTTAATCGCCATATATATTTTATAAATTACTAACTAGCTCTACCTACGTATTGAACACTTTTGAAGTAAATACTTAAAGTTTACGCATAAATCTATACTTTCGTATATTAAATTTATGTGAGTAAATGGAGTAGTTATATATATATATATATATATATATATATATATATATATATATATATATATATATATATATATATATATACTGACTGGAGATATATACAAGTTCTCAACATATAGGAGAGGGAACAATGTTCATTATAGATAATAATAATAACACTCACCTTTTCTGCTGTAACTGAATTAGGAAACGAGACAACGCGTACAAAACGCGATGATGACTTCTTTATTTATTGGATCGACCGGTTGAATGACGTCAGAAGTTCAATTGTAACTGCATGGTTAATCTACTACACTAAGGGGACTTTACTCTGACTATGTCAACTCTTGGCTGATCAACTCTATCTGTCTGACTGGGTAACTGACTGAGTGACTGACTCTTAAATCCGAAACCATAGAACTATATGGAGAATTGTCCTTGGTCTATGACGTCAGAAGTGTGTTTTGCAAACGTGACTAATTTTACGTGGTTGTTTGTCCGAATACACTTCTGCAAACAAAACACTCCTCTCTTAACCTACTTTTTTAATCTGACCTTTTTTATCAATATATTTTGAATTCACATTCTTCATTCTTTTACGGACATATTGTATATAAAAATTTCTAAAGAATGGGCAGTCAACTCTTTTTTCCTGTATAAACAATATTTGACAATTCTAATAGCATTTAACAATAGACTAAATTTCTAAAATTGCATTTCTTAACATTGCCTACAGGGTGCGATTCTAGGCTTATCCTAATTCTAGTTTAACTTATCTAAAATGCTTCTTATGTACATGGAAAGGGGGCACCCTCTAAGGCACTTCCGCATTAATGTTATACTACTTGGATTTATGTCCATGGTGATCCTATTTTCTAAAAAAAAAACGGATTATGTTTCGTATTCGTCCAATTATAGTGTGCGATAAAATTTCTATTATTAGTCCTTCGTGCCAATCTTTGTAAAATGTAATTTCACATCATGATTCTGACTTTATTTCGCATAGGGGCATTTGAGAGAAGGTTGCTTTTTGGATTTGAAGTAGATTTGGAGGAAAATCGCCGGGGAAGCCGTTTTACATTCTCGGATAACGTGCTTCCGAATATCTACTTGTTTTATAGGGGGGACTGTCTGATTTGCTTTTAATGACTACACGTGTATAAATATTTATATAGATAACAATCGAACGAATATAATAGATAGTTATTGAACACTAATTCTACTCATCTATTTAAAGAGGCATTCTAATTATTTACAAGGCAAATATATAGGTATGCATTACTATGCATACATACATATTCATATATATATATATATATGTATATATATATATACATGTATATATATATACTGCTGATACAAAATTTAAGACAACTTTAAAATCTTAAGAAATTACCTTTTTTTTAAGATAGAATTTAAACTCTTCAAAATATAGGTTACTAATACTGCAATCTAAAAGTTTATGGAAACAAAAATGTGAATTCCAAAATTTCATTTAAAAATTAGCATTTTCCACATGATCAAAATGATAACCCCATGGGTATAAGTAGTAAGATTTATGGTAATTCGATTTTTTCTTACTTCAGTTAATGATTAGAAAGCACCGCATACAGTTGTTGCCATGCCTAAAGCAAGAAAACTTACCGAAGTTGAGCGCTCTCGAATTCTAGGATACAATAAGTAAGGTTATCACAGCAAGCGAAAGCAGCTAAGATAAATCGCAGTAAAACTGTTATTTGCAACGTTCTAAAAAACACTGAGAAATATTGAAAAGCAGAATGGTTGGTATGACCCCCGAGAAGTTCCCCTGCATTTAGTAGTAGAATCAGACGAGTGGTTATGAATGACAGAGGACTTGCTTCTAGTCAAATTACGGTGGTTACAGATGCTGACCGCAGCCCAATAACCATCAGATGACACAAAACGGCATGGTAAAAGAAAAGTGTAAACAAATTCCTCGATTGCTTTCACGTCACAAAGTGTACCGCTGAAGATTTGATCGTGAATACCACACCTGGGACGTTTAGAAGTGGAAGAACTCCTCTTTTCGCATGATAACAAATCAAATTTAGATGGCTCTGATACCATCCAGCGATATTGACATGACAAAAGATGCCCCTTGAATTTTATTCCACACGTGATAGTAGTGACGAGTTCGTAATGGTATGGGATGACTTTTATTACAGTGGGATGATCGAGCGCCAGGTGGTGCGGGGTCATCAGACGGCAGCTGGTTATGTTAGCATGCTACCAAAAAGAATCTTTGACGATGGAAGGTCATAATTTGTGCGAGATGGCTTGTAATTTCAACAGGATAATTCTGAAATCTACACTACAATAAAATGGAGTGCATCACGTGGGACATCCTCCATGCTCACCGGACTTGCCCCCACTTGAAAGGTTTGGGGATGGATGACAAGAGAAGGTTATTGAAATAGGAAACGTTATTCATCAAAAAATGAACCTCGTGAAGGCATCTTAAGAAACTGGAGCAGGATCCCCCACACCTTAATGGCAACACTCATTTTCAACATGCCCCAAATAATTTTTAAGTTGGCAGAAATAATGGAGGTATCACTGAAAACTAAGTTTGATTATTGAATGTCTCCCTTTAATTTTGTACAATCTAATAGAATTTTTGTCTCTGGTCTTATAATTTTGATCATGTCTAATTTAATAAAAGTACATTTTAAAATACATATTGTTTTGTTTTTTTGTTTATTTTTATTACATTTAAACTCCAAACAAGGAATATTGCCACTTTAGGGTAGGGGGCTACTATCAGGGTTAACATCTACAGAGGTATGATGTAGGGATTTGAGAACAAGGATGTCTTTTCATGTTCACTTGAACTTCTGCATGTCAGGACTATTGGGGAAGCAGGGACCCGGAATGGAATTCTAAAGTCTAGCGGTTCTGGGGAAGACACTACTGGAATAGAAAAAAAATTACATCTAGGGATCTCTACTGTGTGGGAGTGAGATTAACCTTTCTGTCGGGTTTGTCGAAGATATATGTTCGTGGGGGCACCAGTGCTTGCAGTTCGACATAGCCTTCTCCATTAAAATACTTGTAGAACAGGTAGAGGGATGAAACATATCGTCGAATGGACAGAGACTGAAGCTTAGATGCCAATTTAGGGCCTATCAGATTGGCGACTCTCTTTTGAACCTTGTCTAGGAGCGAGAGACTAGCAGCAGATGCACCAGCCCAAATATGACAGCAATACTCCATACATGGGCGAATGGTGGTCTTATAAAGGTGCACAATACTTTCGGATGTTAGTAATTTTCTAGCACGGTAGAGAGAGACTACCTTCTTTGCAGCGGCCCTGGCAATGCTTTCGATGTAATTGTTCCAACTCATATTTCCTGTGAACGTTAGGCCGAGGATTTTGAAAGATGTACTCTCAGATAAAGTGCCGTTGGGCATTGCTATTGGTGGCAGAGAAGGTTTCTTGTGTTTAATAAAGGAACCTAGTTTTGTCTGGGTGTCATTGAACGTGGCCATCAATTTTTGTCCCCATTCTACTACAGATCGGAGGTAATTTTCTTTAGATATGTGTTCATTTATTTTCCTATCATGCCTGTTTTAGTGTTGTGTCATCAGAATATATACCCATCTCAGAGGCAATTTTGTCAGGGAGGTTATTAATGAATATCAGGAACCACGGAGGTGCAAGGATATCCCCTTGGGGCACTCCCACATTTATATCATATTGTTTAGATGTAAGACTGTCGAAGACAACCTGGAATTTTCTATTATCTAAGAAGGATTTAATTATGTTCAGTATTCTACCAGTGATACCGTATGGTCTAATTTCCCTGAGTGGTCCCTCATGCCATACCCTGTCAAAAGCCTTAGATATTTTCAGTTTGGAGAAATTTCCTCGTTTGCATCTGACCTCCATAGAATGGAAATATGTCACAAAGTTTAACAAGCTTTTCTTATATAGATCCCCAAAGTATGTTGATTAGTTTTTTTAGTATGAACAGGTATATTATAATAAATTATGGGGGTTATCTATTTTATTTTGACTTTCATCATATTTTGCTTTGGTTTTGATGCCCCAAATTCGAAGCAATCTCTTTATAACCCTTCCTTTTCATGACGTTTCATACTCTCATAAATCAGTTCCAATTCTCTGTAGGCTGTTTTTGAACCCAGTCAACGACAGGTACATTTGTATATATATATATATATATATATATATATATATATATATATATATATATATATATATATATATATATTACACAGTGATCACTACATATCAAGGCCCGGAAGCCACTGAGGGATAAGGATTATTGCAAGTGCATTACGTTAGTGTGGAGATTTGCTGAAGTGTTTACTTAAGGGGGCGGTCCATTAGTATTTGTTAATATTGGACTTGAAGGCATCCAAGTTGTAGTCCGGAGGGAAGCAGGCAGACGGAACAGAGTTCCACAGGCGTGCAGTTCTAAGCTTTGTTCATGGAATCCGCGTTTTGATTTAGGTACAGATATAGAGTGGGGTAATTTTTTCACAGTGGATTCAGCTATACATACATACATATATATATATATATATATATATATATATATATATATATATATATATATATATATATATATATAAACTGATGTGTTTGTCGTCAGGGAGAGAAATTGATGCATCAGTTTTTATGCTTTTGTAATCTAGACTAAAGCTATTATCGCTCTTCATTTATTGCAGACTGTTATCCTCATCTTTTTTAGTAGTTGTCTCGACGTTTCGCCCAACTTTTTCTTTGACTTTCGTTACATGGTAACCGAGCCGGGATAGGAACCCCGTTTCTTTTAACTTCATTCCCAGCATGGATGAGTGTTATTAGTCCGCAATGAATAAATAATACTCAGATCGATAATTATATCCAATTAATTAAATAATATAAACCATTAGGTACGGGCCCGACCAAGGAACATCACATAATAAATAAATGTGGATTTGTTCGACCTAAAATCTAAACTTGTCCGACATTCGGTTCCGTGGCGAAGGAGATTGCAACGTCGTATCTAAGCGGTTCAGATAAGCCTTGATATCGGTTTCAATCCCAAACAAAAAAAACAAGACACGGCGATATGACAACAACTATGGAAGGCAGTAATTGCTGCTTATGCAGTTAGGAGATTCGGAGTTAAAATCAATTTTTAAATAACTAATTAGCACTTTATATGATCTCAATAATGAACCCGAATAAATGTAATATTAATCAAAGTTCGTTCATTAACCAACCCTTATAAAGTCTTTATATTTTTTGGTATGAAAATTTCTGACGAAGTTTATATATTTCAGAATTAGAACAATAATATGAATTAGAAATACTTTCGATGCGGTGATATACGCGTTTGTTAAAAATAAGTTATTGTAAACTTGTGCAGGAATAATTTTCAATGTGTTCTATATATTTTACTTTGAATTTAAAGTAAGCCGAAATCTAAAAGCCTTTCAATTGTCTGCTGTCTAAACTGATTGCGGACATGCCCTGCTTTTAATCTTACAAAGCAGTGTAAGATTTCCTGGCATGTTCACTTTACCTGGCAGTTGAGAGTCAGCTACAGATGAGGCGCACAGAAATCTTCTTTTTCACTGACAGCGAATACTCGGTCCTTCGTTTGGGCGAATTGAAGTTTTAGTGCACCTTCCTCGATCTGTACGGTTAAACTGGCTTGACAGCTTAAGCGACTTCTGCCTTGCAATGATCACATTAAGCTTCATGTCAATTACTGATCGCCTTAAAATATTGCGAACACGCTTGATACTGAATGTACCAGGCGCGAAATAGAAATCCACCGTTCCTCATAAACTTCATTTTAACCATTATATTTATCATAAACTCAAATGATACAAACATTGAAATAGTTAAATTCCTAAAATATAAGGTGCCAATGAGAAAGCATACATGAATGCAGACAATAACAAATAAAATAATTACTCCGCAAATTATCATAATTTCTAATAGAATAGCAAACCTTTTTTACAAGGAATATTAACACTTTCAATTACTTGTGTGAACGGTGTTGCCCGTGGGTTTGGAGATGCGTGTTGAGCAAAAAAATAAAATAAAAATAAAAGGTAGTAATAAGCAGGCAGACCCGTACCCATACCACAAAGGAGGACAAGAGCGAGAAAAAACGTGAGGGCTTTGCCGTCGCGCTCATAGCCCAACACGAATTAGGGGAGGTTGAAATAAAGCCCAATCAATCAGAAAGACGGGATGACTTTCCGAGTAGAGGGTGACATTTAATCTTTTATGCCAATTCTTCGCTATTGGCTGTCCGAAGGGTGGAGCTTACAAATAGGACCAATCTCATGAAAATCCTTCCCTTCTGTCAAAAGTTATAAGTAGACATGCACACATACATGCTTAGCTTTTATCAGGCAGGTGAGGATATATTATAGACTAGTCTGTCTGCCCGGCGTTGCCGGGGGTTTGGAGGGGTGTTGAGCAAAGACAAAACAAAAAAGTAGTAGTAGGCAGGCATGGAAGAAGGAAAATACCGTGAAAAAAAAAACCTGACGTGTTTTCTGTTGCGCACATCGTCAAACCAGAAGTGACGAATTTTTTAATTAAAGCTAGATCATTTAAAAGAGGGGATGACTTTCGTAACTAGTTGCGAAAAAGAGACCCCTTCTGTAGAAAAGTGATCAGCTGAGTGTAGAGGAATTAGTATTTTTTATCGATTCCCCCACTCTGAAACAATCAGGAGGTTTCTTGCACGGAAGCTGAGAAAGCTAACCTGCTAGCAAGTCGGTTTGCCTCAAACCCCACATTAGACCCGGCACATCAAACCCTCCCTTCTTTTCTTTTTATAGCAGACGCCACAAAAGATTATTTTAAAATCGCCTTCTCTTATGAATATTGTTTTTCTTCCTGCTGGAATACCGTTCTGTGGAACCAGTTTTCAAGAATTCTGGCAAAAGAACTGACCCATTAAAGTATTGCCCCAGTAGCTTCTCCCTCTTTTCGCAAAAATATTTGAGTCCTTAATTAATCAATATCTAGTTTATCACCTTACAGCTGTTAACTCCTGGCCGACAAACAATATGGATTTAGGAAACCTGTTCCACAGAAGATATCCTTACTGTAATCTCTGAACATATATACTGTTCACTGGACAAAACAGAGGAAAATAGAACGGTAGTTCCCGGTATATCTAAGGCTTTTGATAGGCCATTGCACGAGGGTGTTATAAGGAAAATTAGATCATATGATTTCACTGGAAGAATGCATAATGTAATTAAATCCTTCTTAACAAAGAGACATCCAGGTTGTCCTCGACGGTCGTGCATCTAAACAATATGATATAAATGCAGGAGTACCTCAGAGGTCTATAATTGGACCTGTATTATTCCTGATATTAATAAATGACCTCCCTGATAAAATTGTTTCTGAGATAGATATGTTTTCTGAGGACACCACTCTCTTTAACAGGCACGAGGGAAAAACAAATGAGCCCATATCTAAGGAAATGGTAAAAACACAAGAGGATGCCCTCTAATCTGTAGTAGAGTGAGAACAAAAAAAAAATGGCAATATTCAATGTTCCAAGATTTAGATTTTTTCCTCAATGGTTACACGAAACTTTCTCTAAAGCCAATAGCAATTGCCAAGAACACATTACCCGAAATTACTTCCTTTAAACTCCTCAGCCTAATATTTACCGAGAAAATGAACTGAAATAGACACATTGAGAGCTTTGCCAAGAATGTTTCCAAGAAGGTGGGCTCTCTCTACCGTGCTAGATTTCTAATGACATATGAAAGTATCATGTAAATTTATAAGACTAACATTCGCCCATGGATGAAGTTCTGTTGTCACATTTGTGTGGGTGCATCATCTACACGTCTCTCATACTTTGACATGGTTAGAAAGAGTGTCGACAACAAGATAGGACTTGAACTGTCATCTAAGTTCCTTATTCTGTTCCATCGACGAAATGTTGCATCAAGGACTTTAATGATGGATGCTCTGACATACAAACACGTGTACACTCTCGACGTGAAGACTCCCTGACAAATCCGGCAACCAGCTAACTCCCAACACTTCACAGTAGAGACCCCTCGGTGTAAGAAAAAACTTCTACTAAACTGTTTCTTCCCCAGAACTGCTAGACTTAGGAACTCCCTTTCAGTATTTTGCTTTTCCAACTGTACTTATATGCAGAAGTTCAAGTGTAATGTGAACTGACATCTTACTACTAATCTCTCTTCATAATACCCCTGCATATTATGCCCCTTATAGTAGTCCCATATTTGGCGTTGAAAATTGAATAAATAAATAAAAAAATTATGAACATTTAGAGACAAGTGCAGCAAATGCCTGCTTCCCGAGGAAGATCGGAATATTAATTATGTATTAAAACTTTTTACAGTCGTTGTTCTCAAGAACTAAACGATACATATTAAATTGAAACAAAATAAACAAATTAAGAAGATATATATATATATATATATATATATATATATATATATATATATATATATATATATATATATATATATATATATATATATATACTAGCGGGGAGTACCCGGCTTGCCCGGATGTTTAGAGGTGTGTGTGCTCGCGCGGTTGGGTGTCGGTAATCCAAACATAAGAATAAGCGAAGTAAGTATTTTTATTATTAAATAAAAATTAAATATTATATATATAAAAAAGTTAAAACTAAAAAAAATCGACGAAAAAGCACAAAAAAACTAATCTAAGGCAAACAAACGATGGTAAATGTAAAAATTGGAAAACCAAAAAGAAAAAAAAACGAACGTTAAAACCGCTTTAAAAATATGAAAAATACCCCTCCCCCCAAAACACGTGGAAATAGCTTAAATAAGCCTTTTTCAATATCAAAATTTAAAATATCGGTTGTTACCCGGCGATGCCCTGGTGTTTTTGTGTGTTGGTCGGTGGTGAGGTATGGTAATGAAAATCTAAGAATAAGCGAAGTAAAAAAAAAAACAACAGAAAAACGAACTTCAATATTTAAATTTAAAACATCGAAAAAAAATGACATCTCACACAGCGATTAGATAATGACACAGCGTACTAACCAACTGACCTAAGACGACGTAATCGACATTAAGTCATGTCTTACATCATTAAACTAAATCAGGTTACGACGTCCTATGACGCATTCGTAGAAGCCACATCGCCATAAAAGGACGGTTTTTGCTGATCCCCCTGTAGAAAACTAGTTATTTCAGGGTGAAGGAATCAACATTTTTAGCCAATTTAGCCAAACGATACTTGTCGGGCGAAGGATCGGACTTTGAAATGATACCGATCTCGTGAAAGTCCCTGAACCATGTCAAAAGGTGTTTGCAGACATACAAACAAACATACATACATACACATTTTCGCTTTCATATATATATATATATATATATATATATATATATATATATATATATATATATATATATATATATATACTAGCGGGGTGTGCCCCGGGTTGCCCGGGTGTGTAGAGGTTTGTGTGCTCGGGCGGGGGGTAATCAAAACAAGAATAAGCGAAGTAAATGTTTTAAATATTAAATATTAAAATGTTAAAACTAAAAAAAATTGAAATAAAACACCCCCAAAAACTAACGTAAGGCAAACGAACGACGTTAAATGTAAAAATCGGAACACCAAAACGAGAAAACGCGAATCTGAATGAAAAAGTAAACAGAAAAACGAACGTTAAAACATCTGATAAATAAAAAACAAAAAAACACGTGAAAAATGGCTTCTGAGTGTTTAGAAACTAAAAAAAAAATCGAAAAAAAAAACCACAAAAAGAACTAACGTAATGCAAACGTTAAATGTAAAAATGGGAAAACAAAAACAAACAAGAAAACAGAAAACTATATATATAACATGGAAAATATTAAAATAGTTGACTGTTAATTAATAATAAATTCGAACAGATCTATAAGTGTTTGCACTAACAGCGAATGTGGCAACTACATTGACCAGATATGAAGAAAATACATTCATTTAAAGGGTGGTAAAGATTACATAAAAAAACGCTACGGAAACATCAAAGTTCAATTTTCTTTCTATAGATTGTGTTGGCTTGTGTGGGTGAGTAGAACGAAAACATGTAGTCTAGTTACGAGGAACTGGAGATAAATCATATGCGTGTGAGTTTCACTGGTTTTGCGTGAAAACTGCACATCCATAAAATTATTGTACGGAAGATACTGGTATTTTGAGTTAATTTACTGAACACTCTTGACGCATGACTAAACAAAAAGAATACGAAAAATGAAAGATATAGCAAGCCTCACATACTTGCAACGCTATAAAAATATAAATTCAATACTTGTAATGTTATATACGAGTACTTTTTTGAAGGACAGAGCTTATCTGTTACCTTCTGCATCCAGCTCTTATCGATATTAGAGATACCCATTTTGCATATTCGATGCCGATATATATTTTTCATGCGGTGGGTTACTTATATCGCTCTGGGGCATGAATAGTACCACATCAACCGAAAGGAGTGAAGTTAGCACTTAGAATTTAGAGTTCTGGGACGTGTTGCGTAACTAATGCGTGCGTTATGCCCAATTCGCCTGCGACGTATTTGATACTTTAAAGGAAAAGTAAATTGAATTTAAAGACAAATCAAGCATGTGTTCGCTTTGTTTCGGATTTCCAACGTTTATCAAAAGTATGAAGCAATGCAATTCTAATTAATTCAGTAAATGTATAAAATAATTATCATATGTAAATTATATTTTTTAACTATATAAACGTACGCACACAGTCAAAATAAATTTGATCATGTGTTATATCATACATCTCCTACAATTTATTATATTACTATCAGTACAGTTCGGTTTGCTTGTGCCTTATATAATGTTCATAACTTTACATGCATATGGATATAAAGTCAATGGTTTGACTCATGTCCATATAACTACATCTAACATTTCAAGAGTTTAGATCAAAAATTGTCGGAGGGATTTGGTAAAGTCTGCAAAGTAAAAATCTCTGAACATTGAGCTCTTGGCAGCTAAATTTTTGACCGAAAATTGATCAACATCTTGTTGCATGTTTGAATGCCTTTTATGTAAAATTTTTAATGTTTAGACCCAAAGTTGGGTGAATAGTTTGCTAGAGTCCGTAAAATAAACACCTTTTGAAGTTTGATCCCTTGGCAGCTGAGATTCCAGCCGAGTAATAAGATTTCCTTATGTATGGATACACGTTATGCAGAAGTTCAAATGTGAAGACTAACGATTTGTGAGTTATTTAGTAGAGACCGCAGACGTAATTTTTTTTTAATTTGACAACAATTTCTACCCCCTATCATTTAATAGTTTCAAATATGAATTAACACGTTTGTTCCAGGTTTAAGTAACCTACATTTAAAATTTTAAAAAAAGTATGTGAACCCAAAATTGTCAGAGGAGTGTAATAGACTTTTCAGATGTCAAATCCCAGACCCTTGATTTTCTGGTCGAAAACCGATTAAGATTTTACCAAACCTCACTATGCATTATGTCAAATCTTGACTCTGTAGACTAAACAATGGCAGAGAATTTTGAAAGGGGAATTCACACACACACATAGACAATAAATTTAACCTTTATCAGTATATAGGTATGCATTGCATAAATCCAATTTTAATCGCTACAAGCAACAATGTTTAAGAAGGTTTTACGACAACTTTATAAAATTTCCGGGAAGAATATTTCCAAGCTGAATATGTTAAACACCTCTTAGTAAACATAATAAATATATCAAGATTCATATTACAGGAAGCGTATGAGAGACAACTACAGGGGGGGAATTAATTAAAATAAGAATTCCCCGTAGCTTTGCATGCATGTAATAAAATGTTGATTAATATGGGGAGTCCATTAAGAAATACACAATGATTAGATCCCCTAATATACAGAAGAATATATCACCGGAGTTAAGGTTTATCATCACAAATACATATAAAGAGGTTTACCTGAAAAACTTATTACTTCAAGTGAGAACGCACACCCAAACAAACTCGCACGCTAACGGAGACACACACAAAGACACACAAACAAAAATACACCCCCATATATATATATATATATATATATATATATATATATATATATATATATATATATATATATATATATATATGAAACGAAAACACGTAGCCTTTTATGAAATTTCAAAGGTTTCTTCTCCATGTTCGCGGAACTTTTTCAGGAAATGAAAGACATTATTGAGGAAATACCATGATGTACATAAATGTCATTACGGATTCTGTTGTACATGCACATTTTTTTAAATTTGTTTCACTTTTTGAATTAATTTTTTTTTAGTTGTCTTCATTTTTTTATAATGTATAAGAAGGGCACATGATTAAAAACGTTTTTAACCAAAACTGATCAGTTTTTAAATGTATATATGCTTTTTAACACTTATCTGCTTCAAATATGAAATAGATTATTGAAGCCGTTTCTTTTGTTTATGGTATCGGAATTCATAATCACCACCGATTCGTTCGGCGATAGATATAGGAATTCTTAAAGTGTACTTCTTGCTTTCAATATATTAACTATAGTGAATGAAATGATTTGTAGCGTTCGTATTCCTATTTGGTTTAGTTTATTACAAATAATATTTTCCTGGCACGAGTGGGCACGAGAAATGTCTATTCAATAGGGAGTATAAGTTTTATCATATTTCTGCTTATTTATATTGAAATATGTATGAATAGTTTTTTTAACTAACATGTGATATAAAATAACAAGTATAGTTTGATGTTTCAATGAATTTAAATATGGGAAACGCCCTCCTCGAGTCATCAGAGTCTGTAGATTAAGCATGATAAAATAAGTCGATTATTATTCCAGGCTTTATAATTTTCTTAAGCTGTGAGTAAAAGCGTATAAACTCGTACTTGTGTGTGTTTTTTCCATATGCTATAAATAGTAAATTACTGGCAGATTGCTTAATGAGCATGTGCAAAAAGGGAAGGCAATTATATTCGTCTTTTTCAGGAGTAAAATTTATAAAAGGTTCAAAAGTTTTTAATTTAGTATCTGAGTATTCTATCTGTGTACCTTCGGTGCGAAAATAAGAATGTCGTCGATGTTTCTGAAATGTAATATATTTACCGGTAATACAAATTTAAATGGATTGGCTGTAATTATGTTAGGAATAAATAAAATAGTACTCCACAAATGAACTTCCCCATAAGGAGTCAAACATTTTGGTTATAGAAACGAATATTATATTGGAAACAAATCATGTCGCTAATAATTGCAAGTTTCTGTATTAACGTGTTAGATGAAACAAGTAAGTTTAAGTTAATTTTGTTAAAGTAAATGTTTAACAAGTTTAAACAATTTCATTAGGTGCATAAGAATATATAGAAGCAATATCAAAACTATGTATTGACTTATTTTGTATTTTCGACTTTATTTTGTTGAATATGTCACCAAAATTCTTTATATGTCAGTTGCTAATTACACCCGTTGGTTGACCCTAGATGGCGGACAGTGATTGCGCGTTTCTCTGTGTATTATTGCCAGTAACCGGTAAAATTGGGCGCATGCAGTTGTTCGATATTGTGTTTTAGGGAGATTCAGGAGAATAACATAGATGTGAAACCTGATTAGTTTCAATTTAACACGTTTTCAATCGCTTTTTCAACTTGTACAAAACAGAAAATAAATAATTATAAGAATAAATAAAAAAAACGAAATAACTAAATAAAAAATTAAAAAAATAAATAAATAAAAATGCGTATATATAAATATCTTAGATATTAGAGAAAGCAAAGTTCTTTCTGCTTATCATGTGTATGGTGTTTTCTCGATATAATTTCGTAAAGAGGTCCAACGAATATGTGGACAAAACATTTGGAATGTGCTAAAGGTTCTCCTTTTTTAACATGAAGTCAAAATTTCATACATATTTGCGTTTCGCACGCACAGACAAACACAACCGCAGCCACCCACACACCCACACACCCACACCCATATATGTGTGTGTGAGTGTGAGTGTGTGCGTGCAAATATATATATATATATATATATATATATATATATATATATATATATATATATATATA
>NC_136492.1:134274518-134344518 GCF_053919585.1 Euprymna scolopes | reverse complement strand
ATAGAGTTTCAGGAGAAGGATCCAATGTGTGCTGCTTTGAAGATTGATAAGGCATACTTTATTGTCGAGTAGGACCAGCAGACAAAGGCTTGGACAGCCGTGTGGAAGTGGTCGGAAAACCAGGAATCAGCCAAACTGCGAAATGAAGTAACAGAGTACCATGTGCCCGACCAAATGGGGCCTGCATATGAAGAGGAACTTCGTGATTGGATCAAGGATGGCTGTTTGATTCCCTACCCCTATGACAAACTTGGACCCCCCAAAGGCCTGATTCCGCTGATGGTGGTCACTCAGCAGAACAAAGCAAAGGTGAGACCAGTGGTGGACTATCGCGAATTGAACGCACATGCTGATGCATTCACATCATATGCTAACGTTTATGCCAGACGAGAGTGGCACCAGCAGGGTTTAACTGTGCCCCTGTTGGACCTTAGGAAAGCTAACCTGCAGGTCCGAATCGGTGAAACAATGTAGCCATTTCAGACGGTGTTTGCTGGCAGGAGGTTCTGCCTTAGAAGACTAGGCTTTGTGCTGAAGGTTGCACCCCAAATAATGAACCCCTTCACTAACACTGTGCTGTCACAGGAAGAGATAATAAAATAAGGGGCTTCGGCTTACCTTGATGACATATACGTGAATGGAGACATTGTGTGTCCTTGGCCCGAACGTTTGACAAGAGCGAGGAACTTTGAAGTGTCCGATGTCTTCACGAGGCGAGCAGTATTCTCCCTGTGTGGAAAACATGTGTGCCACCTTCCAGTGTGTGGATTGAATCGCGAGGCAACAGGTATCATAAAAATGTGGACAAGTGCAGTCACCAACGGCTTGGATGATGAAACAGACAACGATCTGTTTGTTTGCATGGTGAAGGAGGCCATTGAAAGGGTAAAGCAGGATGCCCCGTCAATGAGCCTGGTGCATGCAGGGAGAAAAATTGAATGTGTGGGTTAATAAGAGCCCTCTGGCAATTGGTGTGCTGTTGGAGAAGAATGGTGCTGCGATTGAGGACGCCTGCTGGTTGCGACCGGCGAGTGACGCTGCTCATATCAACCTGGCAGAGTTCGATGCGGTAATAAAAGGTATCAACCTGTCACTCAAGCGGAAAGTCAGGAAATTACGCATACACACAGATTCGCTATGTGTGTACCACTGGATATCAGACACACTGACAGTCAAGACTAGGTTGCGCACTAAGGCAGACAGCCAAATGCTGATAAGAATGAGGTTGGTGAGCGTAAAAAACCTGGTAACAGTGTACAACCTGTCTGTGGGTGCGGTACTGGCCACTTCAAATAGCAACCTTGCTGATAGGCCTATTAGAGTGTTACAGAGATTGTATCACACCATGAAAAAGAAAGCCGAGCCAGTACCATTATGTGAAACCTCTATGAAGGTGTCGGATGAAATCAGGACGATGCACTCACTCAGTGGGCAACCTGGAGTGAGACGGACATGTTATTTTGTGCAGTTGTCCAATCCTTAGATGCCCAAAAGTGCAGTAAAAGTGGTAATCAGCGAATGCCAAACATGTCAGTCAATCGACCCCGCCACGGCGAGATGGAGGAAAGGTTAGCTGAGAGTAAGCACGACTTGGAGCCGAGTGGGTATGAACGTAACCCATTACGGCAGCCAGCACTCTCTAAGCCTGATCGATTTTGAACCGACAAGCTTTGCAATCTGACGCCCGTTAATAAAACAGGATGTCTCCCGTGTACTCCGTGAATTGGAGTCCATATTTTATGAAAGGGGACCGCCTTAAAAGATGCTCACACACAATGCCTTCTGCTGTGAGGAGTTCACGGCCTTCTGCAGTGAGGAGTTCAGATGTTTCGTAGATGAGTGGGGTATCCAGCTAAGGCAAAGGTGTATATGTGTACCAAGTGGCAAAGACATAGCAGAGCGGTGCCATCGAAGCATGCAGAGGATCGCAGTAAGAAAGCAATGTATGATCACAGAGGCTTTCTATAGATATAATGCAATTCCAAAGGATGAAATGACTACTTCAAGCGCACCCACTAATGGGATCTATTGCTATCGAGTGCGCATCAAGGACATTGACGCCCGTCTGTCTAATCGGCAGGAAACCAGAGGGCTGTATAAGTAAGGGGACACTGTTTGGGTGAAACCTCCCAATAATTGATGCACCAGCAGCTTTCAAAGAAGGTGAATCACTGGCATCATCAGTGAGCAAGCCGTGCTAGTCAATGGTGCTCCACGTCATGTGAAGGATATCCGACCTGCCCTGAATACCAACCAGTTGGTGAGTAGCAGTGATGGTTAATCGTCGAACGATGAACTGTGGATCCGTCCTATTCCTCGCGATGGTACAACTGTGAACACCAACACTGATTGCGATAGTCCAGCACCTCTTCTGTTGGCTCCGACGAAGATGAAGAAGTCCAGGCTGATGGCATGACTGTACGCCCTTACGCTGATGCTAATGGTTCCGACACATCTTCTGAGAGCTACAATTAAGATGAAGTAGTCCAGCCAATCCTCCTTCGTAGGAGTGCCCGCAACAAACTACCGCGACCATCATGCCAAATGGGTGGTCTGAAGACCAGGGAGTGTAGAGTTGAATGTAAAAATCAAAGAAGAAAACACCTCCGTGGGTGTATGCCGTGCGGTGATACAACTTACTTTCGGATGGGATCTGAGAGAAAGAGAAATTAAAGATGGCAGACATGGATTTATAAGTTGTAGTCTCGTGGAATCTCACGAGATCTCATCTTCCACTGCACATGTATGCAAATGGAATGGGATCATTTTTCTGATAAAATGTCTGTTGACAGAGGCAGTTGTGGGAGACGTGCTGGCAGTTGAGAGAGAAAGTAGCCAGCTGGACTTTTGCGTATTGTATTTGGTTTATTTTGTTTTGCTGTTTACTAGCGCATTTAACATCAAAATGATAATAGTCTGTGATAGGAAATGTGATATAAAGAAGGTATATGTTATAATATCAACTTGGTTTGTGTAATCAGAGAATGCAATCCTCTTATTATGGTAGATATTGAAGTCACCAACGGCATGTAGTTGTGCTCTTGTATGAAGGGAGATCGATTTGTGTTGAGTCTCGGGTCAAGATAGCGTTAAGGAAATATAAGTGGATAATATTATGTTGCATAAAATGTCTAAAGCACATAAGACCTGCCAGTCTGATAATTGTTTCTTATTTAAAAAAAAAAATGTTTCTTGATTCTAGTAAAGGGGAGATTGTATCGAATATTGACTTCAAGTCCGTACATATGTCTGTGTTATTACGGAAAAGTGATAAATACCCAGGCATGTTAAAAGGTTAGAGTGGATGGAGGAGTGTAGGTTCGTTTTACTTATCGCTAATATATCCGGGATATTGCTAGGATAATTGACTCCACTTTATCTATCTATTAGTTCTAAGCACACAGGTGTTCGTGAATACAAGCCTCGCCGGTGAACGTAAATTATTATTTTTTTCAGTTTAAAACTCGTCTTGTCGTATGTTTTTTTATTGTGAGTAAATTTGAAAGTTTTATATTCTGAGTTGTTGTGCAGAATACTAAATATACAACCCAATTAGACCATCAGCTGACGAACAATTTACAAGATTGTCGACTCGGGAGAGCCCGCTGGATATGAATGCAGAGTCCTTTTTCAGCGCGATATTATTACATTGATTATAAGGCAGTAGCTATAAGCGCTACCAAAGAGTTAGGAATCATGTACTATTTGTTGGAAAAAGCAAAGATTGTCAATGTAGTACCCTAAACACATCAGACAAAAATCAACCCACTCCAATTCCATTGTCATAAATAGTACTCAAGCATACCAAAGTGGCCATTTTTGGGGGATAGATAGTAGCGGTAGCAGGGGAAAGGTATTCATTGCCCTAGTAAGTAATACGATCCACCACTTGGTGTTTTGTCGAGCCCCTGTGAATGCACTTATGCGCCGGGCTAATAAGCAAAGAAAGAGTATGAAAATAACTTATATACTTTTTTTAAACAGTTTTGGTGTGCAAACCAGTAATTTGCGTGAGTCATAAGCTCAAGGGAATCTGTTGTCCAGGACTGAAGAAAATTCTATCTTCTGTATCCGGTGCAAACGCATATGAAGGGAGTAACTTTAGTTTTAATTCACAGATTCCCTATCCTACACGAAGGAACTGAGACGATTTACATACCCATCAGCACCGAGAGGTTTAAAAACGCTCGTTTTTTTAACCAGGTATTACTGTGACCCCGCATACGTTGTTAGTGTTAATGGACTAGTTATTAAAGGTTTTATATCTAAAATAACACTGATCCATATAATTTAAAAGAGCATTATATTTTTCCATTTTCTTATTACTGGAAGAGGAGATTAGTAAAAATTAATGCAGTGGAAACAACTTAATTAGCAACTAGTTGGTGTGAAATTGAGGAGTTGATATATGGTTAAGATATTATTCAATTGTTAGTTTAGGAATGGGAAAACATGTAAAAATATGAATAACTTGATATTACGAATTTAAATAATATTTTATGCCCAAACTCTGGATATTTAACGTGATGGGAGTGATAATACAATGTATCTATTCAATATAGATTTAAATAGGAACATTTGTTTAGACTTGTAGTACAATTCCTTCAAAAAATATCGAAGGAAGGAGTAAATTATGTATAATTTAGTGTAAATATTAACATGGGTAGATACATAGTATATACAAATATATAGAGTTAATAAGTTTTTGAATAAATTTCTTCTGCCTTTCAACAGAGAAAAATAAATTCCCCTATTGTGTAAATTTGTTATTGTATTTTGTATAACAAAGTGTGTCGGCTCAGTTTTTTAAAAAAAATTTTTGTATTCTTTCACCCTCTAAGGGTACAAGAGATATAGAGATTGCATTTTAATATAGACCACTTTAAATCTAATTGTATCACTATGGTTAATAAGTGTCTATTTTGTAGCTTTATACGCTAATGCATACCTAAACAATCGAATTCTGTAGATTTTTAGCGTATTACGATTTCTAAAAGATCATCATGCAACAGGTAGAAATCGAAAGCTAAACCCCTACGCTAAAAGTAGGTTCAATATATGATGTTTCATAGAATATTTGGAATGAGTTTATTGGTTAGTTTTCAGAAGAGATGATTATAATTTACAGAATGCAGTTTAAATACACATTAAGAGGCACAGAGTTATAGGCAGTTTAGAAATAGGCAAATTTGGGAAAATATTTATCATGCTAAACAGAAACAGGCCGTCGTCTTGGAGGAAAATAGCTATTGGATATAATCTGATATGTACCTATTTGCTCAGAAACATTTACTAAAATTAAAATCCAAGGGAATCGCGTAAGCGGGTAATGTTCCAAGGTAATCCAAACGGCGGAACTCCGTGGGATAATTCACAAATAGGGGTTAGGAAAAAGAGGACATGATTCAAAAGAAATATAAAATGTGCGTAAAAATAGGAATGGAAGAAATTCACCACTCAACTGCCGAGGCAAGGCTGAATCAAGAAAATTTAAACTAACTTTCTTAGACTCTGCATCTTTGGATTAAACTGCATTGGATACTTACCCCTCACAGACTATCCATTCATGTGAAATAACTTTGTTTATTCACTCTTTCCCCTCTGGTTAAGTTTTTGTTTTCAAGTAAGATAAATGAGTTATGTAGAGATTCATCAAATTATTTTGCAAGCAAAATCCAATCTCAAATTTTGCTAAATCCGACCCTCTGATGAGAAAGAAATTATTTCTCTGAAACACCGCGGATAGAGGACTATCCACTAATTTAATGCTTCCTTTTTAAAATCTAATATGTTTTAAACTCTTTTCAAAAAATAAATTTAACATGCTTTATTAACTACTTGTTTATATATATATATATATATATATATATATATATATATATTATATGCATATATATATATATATATATATTTATGTGTGTGTGTGTGTGTGTGTGTGTGTAATTGTAGGTATATTCTTCTCTCGGCCTGATACGGAAACCTTCTTTTGCTATATTAATTCAACCGTTCTAATGGATGCAGTGTTTAAAGAGGAGCGGCTTCCTTAAATTAAACTAATCTGCATATATATTTTTTAGTGTTTTGTTATTAATACGAAATTTGTTCGTGGTTCGTATGAGACGGTTGGTTTTATACAATTTATACGCTAAATTATATTTATGTATAGTTTCTAGATTCCGCATAATTGCGTAAGATAAGTAATTTAGGTGTTTTAAAGCACGTAAGTATTTTATATATATATATATATATATATATATATATATTGTGTGTATATGTATATATATACAATATGGAACGCAAGAGTATCATATGAAATCACAGAACTGTATATTGTATATATAGAATGGATCATTTATTGAGTAAAAGAATACAAGCACAATTTGGGGGATAGAAGGTACTGGTTATTCCAGGGCATTTCGACGCCTAATGCTTCTCACCAGAAGAGAAGGGAACGTGCTAGCTTGCATTAGGAAGACGCGATGTCAAGCGTAGGGTTCATTAGGAATGAAAAAGATTAAGACGAATTATAGAATGTCGGGGGGAAGTTGGGAAATAAAAGAAACAACATTTTATATATAGTATGATATATAAGATTATATGGTCTTGAAGATAGTGTTGAGTTAAAGGGGTATGTGTTTTATGGTTTAATTGGGGATATATTATTGCTGCGTGGTAATTTATTTAACTGTTTTTGGGGTGTCTATTATCTACGGAGTGGTATTTTTGACAGGTGCAACCTAAACGCAAAAGGCGGCTGTAAAATCGCTTATAATTTGGGGGGGGATGCAATATTGTAATATTCATTAGGTAATATGTTGCAATATTTTTAAGTTTCTTCTTTTATGATAAAGGATGTATGATTGTAAGGAAGCGGTCGGAGGATAGGAAGGAAATGTCTATGCGTGCATTTAACTTGATGAAAAAGGTTAAATGATACATATAGTTTGCAAGAGGAAAAGAAAGGAGTCATTTACTACTTTTACAAGTGGTAATAATACCAATAATTCTAGGATAATTGTAATAATGAGAATGATAATGATTATGATAATTTAATAATAGCAATAATAGAGATAAAAACAAATATAAATAAAAACAATATTACCTCTAGCTGTGGAAAATGTAATATCAAAGTTAATGGTAATAACAATCACAATGAAGATAATGGTAATGGTTATGGTAACAATCACGGGGATATTAACGGGGAGCACTACTACTACTGCTAATAATATTAATGATAATAATAATAATAATAATAATAATAATAATAATAATAATAATATTAATATATAAATGCATACATTATATATGAATAAACTCCAAAAATAATTGTTGAGTTGCCCTTATCCAGATGTCTCCTCTTGTGAAATGTAACTCTCTTTTCCTCTTACGCATTACCCTATATATATATATATATATATATATATATATATATATATATATACACACTTGTGCCCGATATTATTCATACCCCCCCTTGAAAATTGAGTTTATTAGGTGTAACTTTGTAAGAATTTATTGTTTACGTCCATATTGATACATGTTCTTAATAAACCTCTTCTGATCATTTTCGTCATTTTAAAATCTCGGGATACTTGTAATAAAAGAAATATACAGCTATTTATAAAATCTGCAATGTTTAAAAATAATCATACCCCCTTATTTTTTCAGTATTAATCGAGTTTCTGGCTGTTTGTTTCCTGTTTGATTCTTATTTTGAATGTTTTTGTACAACCTTTAATTAATTTCATTTCGTTTTTTGCATTTTTCAGAAATTAAAATGATATCAACTGAAAACCAATAAAAGAATAAAAATTATAAGAATGGGGAAGAAAAAAGAGCTTAGTAATGATCTTAGGACTAAAATTGTGAATTCACATAAGGATGGTTTAGGTTACAAATCAATTTCCAAGAAATTTGAAGTCCCTACAGCAACAGTACAGAGCATCATCCAAAAATTCCAGAGCCACCACACAACAAACAACTTGATTGGTAGAGGAAGGAAAAGGAAACTGTCTGCTAGAGCCACCAGGAATATTGTAAGAAGTGTTAATGCAAATCCAACCACCACTACTAAGGACATTTTAGAAAATCTGGAGTCTTCTGTCATAAAAATATCAAGGCAAACATTGCAAAGGATTCTGCATGAAAATGGTCTGAAAGGAAGAAGACCAAGAAGGACTCCATTGCACACCGGAGAACACCTTGCAGCACGTCTAAAGTTTGCTAGAACCCATGTGAATTCTCCAGAGTCCGTTTTCTCAAGTATTTTGTGGGCTGACGAAACAAAAATTGAATTGTTTGGCCATATGGATGCTTCTTACGTGTGGAGGAAGAAAGGAGAAGCTTACAACCCAAAGAACACCATACCCACGGTGAAACATGGTGGTGGTAGCCTAATGTTTTGGAGCTCCTTTTCGGCTAGTGGTCCAGGTAGTTTGGTCAAGATAGATGGAACCATGAAGAAGGAGCAATATTTGGAGATACTCAAGAAAAACATTAGACAGGATGCGGAGAAGCTCCATTTAGGACCAAACTGGGTCCTTCAACAGGATAATGATCCAAAACATACTGCCAAAATAGTCAAGAAATGGTTTGAGGATAATCAAATTAATGTTTTGGAATGGCCTAGCCAGAGTCCCGACCTGACCCCTATGGAAAACCGATGGCACATATTGAAAACTGAGATTAAAAAGCGGAAACCTAGAAATTTGAGGGAGTTGGAGAACTACTGCATTGAAGAATGGTCAAAAATCAGTGTTGATGCTTGTAAAAACCTTGTTGATAAATATAAAAAACGGTTACAGGCAGTTATTAAGAATAAAGGACATGCTATTGACTATTAGTAAGAGAGGTATGAATAATTTTGAACTAGTACCATTATTGTTTTTCTTTGTATAATGTTTCAAACTTGCATAATTTATTTATTTGTTCAGTTTAAATTAAATGTTTATGCTTGATTTATTGTTTGAAATCCCTTTGATATTGTCTACCTTCTGGTTTGAGCAATATTCTTTTAGAAATCTCAAAGATCCGAGGGGTATGAATAATATCGGGCACAAGTATATATATATATATATATATATATATATATATATATATATATATATATATATATATATATATATATATATTTCCGGTGTGTGTCTATGTGAAATTCTTTATTGAACTTCTCTCTTAATATTAAGGACTGACATTTTATACATAGTAATGTTTAGTGTAACTTAACCGCCATATATATTTTATAAATTTATACACACACATACACGCACACACACACACACACACACATATATATATATATATATATATATATATATATATATATATATATATATATATATATATCACTCTCTCGATTTGGTTTGTAACCGGCAAAATATATCTGCTAAAGGATATAATTAAGTGGAATAAAGAATAACTTTGCAAAAGTAATCGTTCCTAGATTACCTAGCTTTAGTTTTAACAAATTATGCCTATCTCTCTCTGGGTAAAACAGTATTAGCTTCGTATATCGAAATGACGATAAGAGCTGCACTTTATTATTATAGGTTAGATTTTTTCAAGTGACACAAAAGATATTTTAAGAAGAGATTTTTTTTTAATTCTTACTTTATATTAGATAATATATATATTTAGTTTTTATAAATTATGTAGAAATCTGCATGGATTAATATATAATGTGTATGCGTATTTCACGATCAGATTACAACGCCAGATTACATGGGAGTATATACATAACAATTGGTCTTGTCTGTATATGATAGTCTTCCTTAGATTTTTTCTACATACTGGAAATTTCATGTATAATGTAAGACTTGTAGCATAAGTTTAATGTGTTTTCGCTAATAATAAATGCTTACTTGATCCAAATCCAAGCAAAAACTGAATTGTTTCATTAACAAATTATTTCCCGCCTAATATTTCACGATCCTCAAAGAATTCATTATTATGAATTATATCCACCCATGGTTAACCAGAAATGCCGCGTGACCATCGTTTAATAAAATTATGCAATTGCATCATATGCTACCGGTACGAGTTCATTGAGAAAGATCGGCAAAATCACGACACTATAAACACAGATTTTAGTTTAAAGACAAACAACCTTCATACTATGTTTTCGATCGTATTGTACCCAAATGTTGCTTTCGGAATTGTATTTATTGTGTCAGCATCGAGAGATGCCGTTTTAATTACTTTGCTTCATAGATACATTGAAAGTGAGGCTGTCAATAAAATTTGCAGGATATTCCTTCTAGACAGGTGTTGTATTTTTACAATCTATTTGTTTGGGCTGTTTGAAATTTCGTTTTCGTTTTTTTTTTTTTAATTTAACATTTGTTTCCTGTAATTATATTGTCTGCTTTAGAAAATAGATCATGCGGTCGAGATGACATCATAATACTATGTAATATCTTGCAGTCGTATATGCACGATTATCGAAGGTGCACATTATCCTATGAAGTACACCATTATTTAAGGACGCATCGCCAGAAAAAAAAAAGAGCTCACTTTATTTGTTATTCTATTCAAGCAACAATCATCTCGGTATGTTTACAAGTCGTGATATTAATAATGTGAGGTTGTTGGGAACACGAGAAAGTATCTGTTATTCATCAGTTTTCGGGCTCTCACCACAGCTATCTATCTATCTATCTATATATCTATCTATCTATCTACCTATGTATATATATATATATATGTATATATATATATATATATATATATATATATATATATATATATATATATATATATATATGGATCTAGCTATTTAGCTACCTACATATTTCGATCTACTCATTTATCTAATTGTAAATAAACAAGCGAGTAGATGTTAGTATCTGTGTTAATAAACATTTTCAGAACAACTCGGGGTATAAAATGGCACGAAAATCTAAGAAAAATCTGACCGAAACAACGCGGTTGTTTCTCCTTAATCAGGTTTTCCGGACGAGTATGATTTTTGATATAAAGAAGGGAGGAATGAGTAACGATCGTCTCCACATTTTGGGAGGGAGATGATGCGCCTCCAAATTCGAGATAAGAATTATCCACAGCCAAATACTCTCACTTGAAAAAGTTATGTCATACACACATGCACTTATATGTATACGCCTATAAACATTCAGACGTTATTGGGAAGAACTCAAATAGGTTACAAAGATAACGTGTGTTTAGATAGTGAAGCACGACACAATAGGCATTTTGTGATAGAAGAAATTAGTTGTGTGTTCAGTACGAAAAAAAATTAAAAGATTTATCGGAGATTTTCAACTATTGAAGTTTACCGCCTCAATAAAATAGGAAATGTTGCTACATAAGCGCAAGTGATTGTTATTTTTAGAAGTGTTTGTTTATATACCGGGATTAGTGTTATTCTATTTTATGGAATAGCTAATCAGAAATACTGAAACATGTCTGGGGATGAGGTATTATTTTTTTATCGGTATGAGTTTACGAATAGGTTACAAAGGCTGGCATATAAATATAAGTAATCTTTGCATTATTTTACACGGTGTTGTCTGGGTATGGTAGAAGCAGTTTGAAAATAGAGGGAAAATCGCGAATTCCTCCTCTGATTCTTATTGCGAAGCGATGCTGTAGCTAATTGGATATGATCTAAGATTTATTATAACACCTACATGTGTTTAGAATGTCGTTAAAAAGTTACATAATATACTGGTTAATAAGCTAGACATAATTTATGTGTATGTTGCCTCTGTTGCTGAAAATCTAAGTTATTGGTTTTAGAGGTTAATATCTGCAACACTTTTATTATATATAGGGATTGTATGAATAAAAAGACAAGTCAGATCGTGTGCCCATCGAATCAAAATATAAATACATTAAATCATACACGATAGATCGTATGGTACAGAAATCAAAATTGCACACTATATTCATTAGAAATAAAATAATTAGACAGACGGAAGACAGAGTTACTATATCCTATTATATTGTTTTACATAAGACATTTTACTCTACTATGCTAATCAGACCTTTATCTATAAATAATTTATATGCTTATTACAGCAAGAATGCCCAACACAATATCATTTCATTTCTGTGTGGGCAATCACGGAAAACCCAACTAGTATTTATATATATATATATATATATATATATATATATATATATATATATATATATATATATATGTATATATATATATATGTGTGTGTGTATATACATATATATATATATATATATATATATATATATATATATATATAATGCAATCTTTGGATACATATTTTTGTAATAGAGATAAAATGTATATTTTCTTTTTAGAATTCTAAAACAGTGAGTTGTAATAGGCCATTTTGCTGAGTAAATGCAAATATAGACAGCGCGTACGAGTGCATACGGATATGAATGTGCAAGCTGTATCTTGTTGTTATGTACATTTCTGTTTATACGCTTTTAATAAAACTCAGTAGTTTATATATATATATATATATATATATATATATATGTATATGTATATATATATATATATATATATATATATTAGCCGTTTACTTGTGTGTTGATACGAATAGTATTGTAACTAATGCATCCCCATGCATATATATATATATATATATATATATATATATATATACGTATTTATATATGCATATATATGTATATATATATCAATATCTATCTATCTATCTATCTATCTATCTATCTATCTAAATATATATATATATATATATATATATATATATATATATATATATATATATATATATATATATGTGCGTTTGCAATGTGTGGTTTTTGTATGTATGTGTATTTCCGTGCTAATCTTCTAAAACCCAGAAAAGGCTGACTTATCTTGACATTCCTGAACTAAGGACATGGTTGTAGCTAATAGCGAGATCCGGTTTGTCAAATCAGCGATGGAGAAAGCTAATCATACGTCAGAGATTATTAACGTCCCTTTCGGTGACTAACTGGCCGCTATTCTTGTTTCTTCCATTCGATTTCTCTCTCCAATCTGTGACGTTATTTCTTGGCATATGATGAGATTGGCCATTCCTGCTGCCTTGCTGTCATTCCCTATTTAACGGGGCCGCGGGCACATGTTGTGTCCATTTGATCACACCACCGCCACTAGGTTGATGACAATCTTGACTTCTATTTCTTATATGCAATGTCACAAAAACTGCTGAAATTATTACAGCGAACTTTTAAAAATGTTTTTTTTTCTGTTAATAATTCATATTTTATATTATTGTTTGGATTTTGTTCGTCTTTTACTACGAAAAAATGCTAAATTGGAACTGCCATATCCATATATCCGTGCCGTTTTTTTTTTACAAATTGATCACAGCTTTAAGGCCCGGATGCCATTAAGGGATAAGGGTCATTGCAAGTACATTACGTTAGTGTGGAGATTTTATGAAGTGTTTACTTAAGGGGACGGTTCATTAGGAATTTGTTAACGTAGGACTTGAAGACATACAAGTAGTAGTCAGGTGGGAATCAGGCAGACGGAACAGAGTGCCACAGACGTTCAGTTCTAAGAAAGTGGCGTTACTTTTTACAAATTCAAATGTTGAATAATGCGACATTCTTGCACCTTAAATAAAACGTACGCTACCTAATTTTTTTATCGGATATGTTTTCATATTTAATGGAAATTTCACGTATCTTGTGTTAAGTACATAATTTAATTAAAAATCTTAAATGCGTTCTGTATATAATTATAAAATCCTATACATTTTTAAAATAATGACTTACTCATAGTAAAAAATTAGGAAACAGAAGGATTGGTAATTTTAAATGGTTTAACGTAGTAGAAATTATATAATCCAATTAATAACATTGCAAGAATGTTGATTACAACGTGGCAACTAGTAAATATTTAAGCTTCAGTTGGTTGAATTCGTCTTCAAATCTATATCGTGTATACTTTCTATATTAGCTGTAGATCATTAGCATAGAGTCATTGAAGGGTTCCTGTTAAAGGACCACAAAATTAAAAAAAGAAAAAAAAATCGCCTTTGCAAGCCAACAACCGCCGGATTTTAGATCGCCACTGCCACCAACCTTCGTCTGCCTGCACTCACCGACCTAACCTAACCCCTCCTTTTATACATATCTCACGCGAGCTTTCGCGTGATTTCGCGTTATTCCACCAGAGCACACCTTACAATCATCTCTCTCTCTCTTTCGGCCAACGTTACCCGGCCCACACGCAGTAAGACCTATGTTCTTTTGATCTGTTATTCCCTTTCTTTTTCTCCTTTCTTTCTGATAACTTTTAACAGAATGCCTTCCTGATCTCTGTATCACAATTTATAATCCCTCATCCACTGTTGCGGTCCTCTTTACCTACTTGTTCTCTGAGGTATCTCGCCATCATCAACCCCGCTGCACATCGCTTTCAACGGTTTTATTTTCCACCTGCCTGATATGAAGCGTATTTTTCGCTACTCCATTTACCGCAATGTTGTTGCTGGTTTTATTCCAAGTCATGCGACCTTTGCGCAACTGCGGGTATATCGCGCCCCTGGGAGCTTCTCCCCTACTTCACCACCAAGTTTGATTGCCCCTGTAATCCCCGTCTCCCTACTTGCCGGCTCAACACTTGGGTGCCTCCAGGAGTATTTAAATATTGACAGGTGTGGGACTGTCAGTTGCTTTTTCCCCGATCTAGGCGACATGTTGTATCAATATACCGCTGTCTCAGGCATTGTGTTCCCTCTCTCTACCACTGCCTGTGTTGCCCGGTTGTTTGTTTATACAATCTCCTTGCCACTGGGTGTATAGGCAGCTCTTAAGAGTTGAGGTTCATTCCATTTCTTCTGCACATCTGGAACTTCTGCCGATTTAAAAGCGATCCCATTGTTGGTTTGAGACTCTTCCACCGGACCGCGCTCCAGAAACATCACATCAAGGACTGCTTCTATTTCACTGCCTTTTTCACCTCGCAGCCTTTTCCATAAAGGAAAGCGCCCGGGGACACCGATGATAATTATCACGTAAAAGCCACCCCTGTAATGGGTGACATCAACTGCGAGTCTTTCCCAGTCACAATCACACGTAGTTCTCAACCTTCTTGGAGCAGGGCCAATTTACTGACACTTGTCACAAGTCCTGACTAATTCCTTCGCTTGTTGCGTTGAGACACTTGGATCGACATTTCCCACGAGGTGCAATGCCCTCTCTACCCCTATATAGTTCGTATTGTGCAACTCTCACAACCCAGAGTTATATAGATGAGTCACTGAAGCAATATGTTTTCTTGGCAGAAGCTAGCTTTTACTCACTCTTGTAAGAGCATCTGTTTGTTTGCATAGGCAGCATTTTTTCGCGCAGCTTCAAACGAATTCCTGCATCAGCTCAATCAGCATTCAAGGCCTGCACTTCACTAGCGTCTCTGCTGTCCTTTTCGTTCTAATTCTTTTGTCATGTGAAATCATCGCTTTTCCGCTCCTTTAAGGACCTTTTAATCAAGGTGCCCGTTCTTGCTCCCACTCTATCATTCCATCCTCTACCTTCAGCATGCCTCTTGATGTAGCTGCATGTTGGTCTAAGCCAGCCGGCAATGGGGCAATGCTCCATCAGTCTGCGCATATCAAAAAAGTCCCCGCTTTTTTAACTCTTCTTAAATATGCGGGATCTAGTTTCCCCTTTTAAATTCAAGGCCACCTGAAGCATTTCATTACAACTTTAGTCCCAAAGCCGCACCCACATCCAATTAATCCGGGGCCTTGGTGACCATCCCAAAATGATTCAGTTACAACCTTCCCTACAATCACCAGTTTCATTCACGAGGATGTGGTCGATATATTAGCTCACGGTGGCATCGCCCTTCTCCATTTTTCTAGAATCTTCATTATATTTCGAAGTTTTAATTGATCATGCTGCTTGATTTTCCCAGAAAAAACTAATCATATATATATATATATATATATATATATTATATATATATATATATATATATATATACATATATATATATATATATATATATATATATATTATATTTAGAATTAGATTTAAAATGCAAAATTTAGAAAAAAAGCAAAACAGAATAAATGAAGTAAAATTAGGAGAGGACATTTTTGTCAAGAAAGAAAAATATTACTAGCATATAATATAAAATATAAAATAAACTAAAACGAAATATTATCTTCAATTAAAAAAATGTAAAATATGACGAAGTTAGACAAAAGGACAGAGGTTAATGAATAACGGAGAAAAGTATGTAGAAAAACGTGCCAAGAGAAAGCAAGAGTAATGTTCGTATGTCAACAAAGTCATACTTAGGTTACAATTTCTATGGTCTTCAACTATAGTAGTGGTGGTAGGGTGGTAGGGGCAGATAAACAAAATACCCATCTAGTTCAGAGGGTAAATACATGCGTCCAATAAAGAAAATATAGAGTATTTAATGTATAAATACACTGGATTCTAGGTATATGATTATAAAAATAAATGCGGGCAATGAACGGAAAACTGTAATATATTTATTGGGGTTTTGCAGATTTTTTTATATTTTTTCTTAGGTGAGTAAATGGATTTAAAGGTTCGGTATCATTTATAATATTTTCGGAATAATATGTGTTTTTATTTATATATGTATATATATATATATATATATATATATATATATATATATATATATATATATAATATGTTTCTTTATTGATAAAATTCAGGTGTAAATAATATGGTTATTATACTGTTCGTAATTAGTCCCGCATAGCTTGTGTTTTTATACTTTTAACAATAACTTTCTTCAGTCAATGTTACCTTTATTATCCTCAAGTTATTGTAAGCTACGGGAAATACTTGTCGAATATATTAATTTTTTTTAGCTAATGATAAATTAGACCTACAACAGCGTATTTGTTTGTTAAAGAGTGTACAAAACACATGCATATAAAATTGGAAAGGAAGTAAATTGTTTTTCACTCTGTTACAACTCATTAACTGACATCTTCTTTGCTAGAAGAATTTTAAACTATCCTGAGAAAGCATAAGAAATTCAATAAAAATTGTAAATAAAGGTAAATGTTCAACAGTAAATTTCACTTTTATTTTAATCGTTGCTGCTTTTGAAAATTTTTAGTGAATCGTTTTTAATTTCATCTGAAGAAAGTTTTTACTTGTTGTTATAGAATATATTTATAACAGTTTTTTGTTGCAAATCTATGCACTTTTTCAATGTGTTTCCCACATGTAAATACATACTTTGGCGAATAAGTTTTTTAAAATTATTTCGGCAGACTTCATAGTTTAAGACTGACCATGTTTTTCAAGGAATTGAGAAGAAAAGTCCCAAATTGCAAAGCAAGACTAAATAAATTCAGCAATCTGTGTGGAGGGAGTTGTCAAACCTCCTCGAGATAATAAATAATAATGATTCTCAGTGATCTTTGTATTATTGCCAACCTATAAAAGTAGAACAAATATCACAGTTAAATCGCCTCAAAAGCGTTTTTTGCAACGTAACCAGCAATTACATATGCTACTCTTTGCAGTCCGGTGATAAACATAGTTAATTTATTCCTGACATATGTTTGGACAAAATATCCAGAAGATTATTGTAATTTTAATATTTCCCTACCAAATGTTAATAGTTTCTTTTAAAAGGGATCTACAGATTAAAACCTTTTCATTGCTATAAATCTCACGAAGACCCACTAAAAATCTCCCTCCGCTCATTTGACCATACGGTGGAAATCGCTTTTCAAGGGGATCACTTTGAAATCTACGAGTGAAAATGTATTAATACCCATCATTCAGAAGTGCTTTCATAAGCATTGCTATTGTTATCAAAGTTGTGACAAATACTTTGCTAGTCTGTGCAGTGAGGCAAAAGTCAGAAATCGTGTGACAAGACTCAACCCAGTTAGAAAATGTTTGGTAAAAGTCAATTTTATCATCACTTGCAGTAAGAGAATTATTTAAACATAGGGGCACATCTTTGATTAGAATTGGCTCTAGTCAACCAACACCATATAAATTCAAGAAAATTTGCAATGTAAGTGCTTCCTACCAAGTATCGTTAACAAGCACCAAGTGTTGTCTCGTGGAATATAACAATAGCCAAATATACAAGTTGCTTATTGTCACCGGGGTGTAATGCCTTTAAAGTTATTTCTGGTTCTTTTCGCTATGTTGCATCCAAAATCTTGTCCTTACCATATATTTATGTGTATCAGACCAATATAAAACTCCTGACTGCTTTCTTTAGTAAAGTGTTTAAAATATTTTAAAACAAATGAAGAGTGTCCAAAAAGAAAAAAAAATTGAAGAATCTGAATAAGTAATAAGATGTTTTTATCTCCTTCAAAGTTGTTTAATACTATTTTAAAGGCATTTACATTTGCAGAATGGTTGTCTGCAACTCCAGCCCGTATATTAAATCCTGCATTTAGCTGTGCAATGCATGCAAGTATATCCTGAGAGAGTCAGTTACCAGTAACAGTCACTTCTGGATGGACTTTAACTACAGGTGGCACTGTCTCCTTCAACCCTGAAATCATAAATATAATGATACCTTCATATAAGTTGCCAGTTTCATCAGCACCAATATACTTCCCACAATGAAACTGAGTTTCCTTTTGAAGGTAGATTTCATCCAACATCAAGATACAGTCCTGAGAAAGTTTACCGTTTCCACATAGAGATAATGCATCAGTTATAGAGTACACATCTCTTTTTTGTACTTTTTCTAATGAAGAAAATGGTAATTGCTCAACCAGTAGTTCATATGCTCGAGGAGAAGTATAGCGCAATAATAATGCAATTCTGATTAGTTATACAAAAAATGAAGGGCGACCCTTAGGTTTAACATTTTGAAATTTGTATAGTACTTTTAAAATGGAATTGGCAGGTCTGCTACAATGTTTTGAATATAATAGGGACATTTTCCAACATGTTATACTTTGTAAGTTTTACATTGTGGCCCTTCACAAAACAATGTGGTAATGGGGTTGGACAGGTCAACGTGTAAATTGTTGTCAATCCAAATGCACTCTTTCAGAAAATCTGTCTCACAATCCATCCTGAAAATACATACATATTTTTCATTTTATTTTTAAACTGAAACCAGTGGGCAACACTTTGTTTCTTCGAAATCTTCAAAAGTTATAATAATGCGGAAGGGAAATTTCGTAATTCATCATCAGTCTAATTTCGATCATTAGGGGATTTTCTCATTGTGTTGGATGTAGGTAGAAGAGTTGGCTCAATATTCACTAATGGTAAATTAATCGTTGGTATTAGATATAGGGAGAAATTTAACTTATTTCTTTTCCATTTTAAAATAATTTTGCCCCCAAATGTTTTATACATAAAACTGTCCTTTTTGTTGCACGATTTATGAATTTTGTCCAATTTTAAAAAAGGCCGGTTTTGGCATGTGGGAAATTAAAAGTTGATAGATTTTCCTGGCTTTTATAAACTGTTTTGCAGTCAATTGCAGGGCATTAGTTCACCATTATGTTAAGAAAATTATAACAAAACTTAAATAATATTTTAAAAAAGATTTTTACAATATTTAAACCGGGTAGTAAGAATTACAAAAGTAGAGATCGTAAAAATGGTTGTAAACATAAAGATCGCTTATGTCTTAAAAAAAGAAAGGTTGCTCTATTGTACTTTTGTACTGTAAATTAACATGAATAAAAGCGGTAAAAAACTTTTATATGGATAAAAACATGTATTTTAAAAATGAAATAACATGAAAAATATTTAAATACAAGTTGATTATTCATTATTTCAAGAGGCAATACAAAGTAATTTTGAGTTGCTTCCATTTGAAAATTTTCAACGTTGTATGCGGCTCGAGCTTAAATAAGTTTCTATAATGGACTCTTAGAAACGTGACCTCTCATGTAACATAGGAACCCATCTGTATAATAGGGCATGGATGAGATTTTTTTGTATGTTTATATTTATACAACAATGTTTTTTAGTGTATCTTGATATATATATATATATATATATATAATTATATATAATTATATATATGTATATATACACATATATATGTATATATATATATATAACTTTCATCAATACATTTTAATAGAAAATATATCTTGTTATATCTGTTGAATAGAATTTCATTCCTCTGCAAAAAAATTGCTTCTTGCATATTTTATAAGCATTTATTTTAAGTAATTTCCTATTTTTTTTTCAATTTACTCATGAAATGGTCATCTTTAGTTTACTATTAAGTGTAAATATATATATATATATATATATATATATATGCAGATATGTGTGTTTTGCATGACAAACAATTATTTTTTACTTGAATTCTCTCTCCTGATCACTTACATAACAAACTGCTCTATTTCATCAGTTGCCACTTAATCTAATCCGTTTCCCGTAACTTGGAAGGGTCCTTGCTCTCCGACCTTAACCCTAACGGACTCGTGAATCGATACCCATTAACACCTAAAGATTTCTTAGGCATGCTCCTGATTATAACTCCTAACCCCAAAACTAAGCTTCTAAGTAAATACTTACTAGCCATAGTCCTATACATAGATTTAAATTATTAAAATGATAAACAGCAGCCTTTAATATCTCTTTATTAAGAGACATTAAATCAATAATTATTACACAAACTAAACCAGTACTCATTGAAATACTAACTTCCGGATATTAAGAGAAAGGTGAATTAATCTTCCTTCGTTGAATCTGAAGACAACTTACTAAAATTGTCTAAAATTCCATGCATTCGTTCGTATACAATGAAACATGCTACTTATCCATCCATCTATATTTAACTATACTCACAGAATACGACATAACCTATATCTATCAGGTATAACTGCACCCCATATCAAATGTTCTCTTGTATCTATATTGATCATATATACTATCTTTCAGGCATATTACATAATCAGTTTGGGAACCAAATCATAATTTCTAATAGCAAGTAAATCATACTTTAACACTTTATCCTATTCCTAAACTTACTAAACAATATCTAACCATACATTCCTAAACTTACAAAACTATATCTAACCATGCAGTAACTCGTCTCTCTCAAACCAATGCTGTTCAAAATTAATTGCTTTCACGGCATGAAGTTTTACCTATACCCTCTCCCAATAAAAAGTAAAATGGATGAAGTAGTTCGCATTTTGCCCTCTACCTGAAAAGTCCAACCATTCCCTCACTAAAGATCGGGTAAATATATAATCATTATAACCATATATTTACTTGCCCCCCCCCATTCACTGGATTTACTAATAAGACACATAAAACTACGATCAGATTTTTTACTATTCAGAAATAAATATTTTCCCAAATAAAATTCCGCCTATTCATATTGGATGCAACCATGAAATGCTATTATTACGGATGGTACAACAATATTTAAAAAAAACGAACACCGCAACCCTGATTCAATATGTCCGAACTATTGTGATGCAGTATTTACATCATTTTTACTTTAATATCGTTGTTATTTTATTTTACGGACTGATTTAAATTTAGACAAGCACTTACACATTAATTGGAGTAAAATTATGTACACATACTTGCATAAAAAAAAACGTCACAGCGTTTTCATATCATATCCGGTTTCGGTGTCTCAAATTAACCGATGATTTAATGAATTGTTCAATTTTTAAATGATATATATTTTTCTATCGTGTTATTTTTCTTTTTTTTACAGACTTAGTTTACAAAAATATACCATAAGATTTACTTAAAAGTTACCTTGGACATTATGCTTTGTTTTGATAAACATTATTTACTTATTAACGATTTACTGAAGTTACCACTTACTTTGTGTATTTTACCGAGAAAATATTTTCGCAATATGTTTCTTGTTGATGGGCACAAGTACCTATTCAATTCAGTAGAACGTTATGAGAGAAAACTTATCTCTGACGAGAGAATCATAAAAAAATGTTTCTTTTCTTACAATTTCTTTTCACCTGAGTGTTAAGTTTGTATATGATTTCATTCACGTAAAAAATGAGAAATGCGCATTGTGGAATTTACAGGAGGGGGACTTTCATAAAGGTCTGCCGAATCTCAGATTAATAGAGAGTTGTAGTAGCTCCAGTATCAAAGTGGCAACGAGCCAGACCGGGATGATTAGGAAGAAAATATTATATTTCACTTTTGAAATCATAAACACTTTTTTTTTATATATATAAAACACATTTTCACAATCTAACCCGGAATGAGGTCCAGGGTAATTATCCGTTTTATTACTTTTCATTCAGTTTGTATTTGACTATATTTTCTCCAGTTTCTTATTTTTACTTCATTATTCTCGCAAATAATTTACACCACTTATGTACACAGTTCCTTTATATTACATTGCCTTCAGATATAATTATTTATTTTCTTTTGGCTTTATTTTTTGTATATATTTGCTTTGTTTAGTTCGCTTTTGAGGGCTCATTTTTCACACTAATCAGACATAAGCTTTTCTAAGGTACCTTTTTTAGCATTACAACAAAATACACTATTTACTTGTAGCTGTTGACTTCTACATGTTATAGACTATGATAAAAAATACTATCTATTTTTACTTTGGCGCATACATGTATTTTTCAAAATTTAATGCATTATGCACTGTAATTAACTTTACTACGCACGCGATAAAATATGTTCTTTTCTCCGCAAGACACTACCACGAACTCCCAATTTTTTTTGGGGGGGGATAGTCTTTTCGGGTTGGTATGCTACAACATATATCACGTTTAAACATGGGGCAAATACGTGGACAGTCTTCTCTCAGAAAACGTTAGGATCTATTCCAAAAATCGTTCTTACCATTGCGAGGTTGATCGTATCTATTCTATACTGTGTTCTTTACATAAGGCGAAACTCATTAGGACGTTGGTGATTGACCACCACCAACAAACTTAGTTTAATAGTGTTATAGTAATCGGGCGTGCTTTTACCGGACAACGCCGGATAACGAGTGTTTTTACTAATGCGTGTTGTTCTAACACAATTAGTTGTAGTTTTCTATGTCGCCATTGCGTTTCACATTAAATAGCTTATCTTACCTAGTATTTTGTACACCGTATAATCCATGCTAAAGCTACAATATCGTATGTCTTCCTGGAGTCGATTGCTACTGTTTGGTTCCATTATCACATTCTCTGTTTTTTCCTTCAGATGAGGGCTGTTATCTTCACTGTTATTTGTTTAGCCTCTAATTCGAATGTTTATCATTCTACTGACAGTATCTTTTTAGAGTCTTCATAGAGACCCAACAGTTTTTTTTAGTGTTATCTAATGTTCTATTACGCAGCATATCTATGAGGTTAAATGAGCGCTTGCGAGGAAGAGGAGGACTAAAGCGTAACCATCGTTATAGATGGCCTGTCTGCTAAAAAATGACGGCATCGCCATAGGTCAAGATAAGTGGAACACCGCCTGTCGATAATGAGCAGACATTTTTTTACAGAAAACGTTAGAAAACTTTAAAATTGGATTTAAATAGATAAACATGATACTTTGTACTCAAACTATTTCAAGTTTCTAACCAGACACAGAACACATTTAGGAAACTATCAGTATCACTATTTAATGTAAGTGGATAAGCATAATTATTACGAAGTCGACAACGTTTATATGGTGTTTCTACATTAAGTATTGTCCACCAAATATGAAATATGTGAATGTATTCTGCAATTTCTACATACTTTGGCAAGCATTTCTATTTTCCTAAGGTTAGCAAACCTTAGTATATTCGTTGAAAATTTGCAAAACTAAATTAACATTTTCAAAAGTAGTCGAAGAAATGCCTTTTCGAAGTCAACTTATATCAATATTTCACAAGTGATTGAGATTTTAGGGCACAAAGTTTATGTAAATTAGACAATGGAGCACTTTGGATGTAATCTAATTCGTGATTTCCATTATAAAAAAAAACTTTGGAAACATCATGCATTTACGTTCATCGTTTAGGCCAAGCTAATTGTTTTTAATGCATTTTAATATATGCACTGAGTCGAATAAGAAGAAAAGAGGGCTAGACGTTCTAACGGGATGGGTATATACAATTGAAAGCTTTGATGGGCTACAAAAGAAATACATAGCTTTTTATTTATTGCATTATTATCTGTTATAACAAATAATACCTTAAACTCTATATCTTCTAAGCATATTATTACACGTTTAATTTTGTCAAATAAGTTCTCAGCTAGAAGATATTTAGTTGGCATAACATGCACAACATCCTTATATTGTGTAAATACACTACTAAGCATAAAATCAAATGCAATTGTGGCAGGTTCATTGCTGTTTTTAGCTATGCACATAATATTACCACATTTATAATCAAGATACGGTTTGAGATATATTTTATCAAGAATTAAAGATACTGTGATGTCACTCTGCATTAGTCCCTTGAACTGACTTTTAATATACATGGAAAAATAGGTATCGTGCTCTTCAATGACATGATTCATAGAAGTTGATAAGGTTAATCTTTGAATGGTTGAATAGCATGGTAAACTAACACTTTTAGTGCCTCTAAACAGTATGTACCCTCTAGGGAGCAGTTATATAGTAAGGAAGAAAATACAACCATTTCTCTCGAATAACCTTATTTATTATAATTATGTTATTTTGTTCATATATGAACTTAATGGCATAAAAATATGTAAATTTTTCATCTTGCACTAATAGCAAAATTAATAAGATTTATTTTCATAAACAACTTATATTAGAAGTTTTTATTTTCTGTTCTTCGATGCCCATTTTGTTCATGTTTTCCATCAAAATCAGAGTATCTTCACCTGTTGCATGTTTAGGAATACTAAATACCCCCTATAACACTCATTTCCACATCACTACAGAATACTTTAACGGCCAAGTTCGCTTCAATCACCATAGACATTTTTATTTTGGGGCATGAGCATCTCTTTATATGGCATACAATTGTTATTTTCTTTCCTAATAGTAGTCCAATAATGTTTATCTATAACCGGTATTTTTGTTCTAAATATTCAATATTATGAAAAGTTTTAAGTTTCCGCAACTCTAACTCGTCAGCAACACTTTCACATAATGCAAGCTTAAGAACAGACTTTTCTAAACGCATTTTATTTGCGTTAGGAGACTCTCTAAAAGTGGTTGATCACGATAAATAGCAGGGGCAGTTTGGTTAATATTCGAGAAATAGCACAATCCTTAAGATAGGGATTTTTTTAAATTTCACACTAATTGTCTTTCCAGTCCTGTTATCAAATGCTGATCCCCCTCGCTGTATGTCTTTAGGTCGAAAATGAAGTCCGCATACCTACAGCAATAATTTAACAGAAAATAGTACCATGTTTGACTTAATACCAAAAAAAAAAGTTATATGACAAAAAATGATAAAATACGAAAAAATAAAAAAGGCAAATGTGCAGAATTAGTCAACCCTCGAAAAATCCTTTTACATTGCCACTTTTATGAGTTTCGGGTGTGCTGAAAACGGAAATAACGTTTAAAATTACAGTAAACTAGTAGTTTCCAAGATATGTTAGTTTAAAAAAGGGCGTAATTTAACCTAAAATGACAACCTACTTGATGGGCAATTTTTTTTTTACTTGGGCAACGAGCATTTTTTATTTAAATTACATTTTCGCCTCAAACAAGGCGAAGTGCCTCTTTGATGTAGGAATGAACACAACTAAACGTACAATGAACACCTACGGTTGCCCCCTCTCCACAACAAAAAATTCGGTTTACACAATTTGAAAGGGGGTGCTAATTTTAAGTTAATCTGTGTTCATTGTACCTTGACTTCCATCCCCCAACATAAACGTAACCATACTCATTTTTCTTCGCTTTTTTTTGTTAAAAAGAAAGCGCCCTAAAAAAAACGATGACTATGAGTGTGTGCTAATTTTAAGTTAAATTTTTATAGAAAAATTAACCGCCATTTTTTTTTAACTATAATTTCTTCATATCTTAGAAAACAATCGGTTGCCGTAGTTTTAAATGTTATTTTCGTTTACAGCGCCAATAGCAGTATCATAATTGGGGGCAGAGGATTTTTGGACAACCTAACACAAAACTGCAGAATAATATATACAAACCTCGTAATTTCTCCGTTTAAAGTGGGTTGTTTATTTTCTTTATGGAATATACTTCCGAAATAAACAATTAACATTGTGTAAAAAATAATAACAATTTTATTTTTTATTGTCGACATGTTGTAAACAATTTTTTGAATAAAAATCATGTTTCTATTATTTTTTTTAAAATAATTCCAATAGTTTATTTCGGAAGTATATTCTCAAAAATTCTTACACATACAGGGCCACAACATTTATCGCAAATAATTATTAATAAGCTTTTGGGATAACAAAAGCGGTCATAAATTAAAAAAGCTTAATCTATTTCCGCTGATATAAATATTGCATAGTAAATTAGTTGAACTAAAAAGATAATTGATTTTTCTTATTTAGAATTATTTAAACAAGGAATTCCGTTTTTACGATATCGCTTTTACTAAATTGTTAGCTGAAAGTACATAATATATTCACGATATTCCCCATTTTAAATAAGTTTCTCAAATATAATTTATTATTTCAGCACCTGAATTAAATTACATGTATAATTAATTTTCATGTACATACGTTCATTTTTATTTAAAAATACGTTCTAAAAATAAATAAATATAAAAAAGGCGCGTTTTTTTTTTTTTAATATCTCAAACATTTTAACACTTACTCTGCTATATTTAGACGGAGTAAAATCCTTTCTTTTTATAGCATTAATCCACTGGTAAATTATTTCCTTTTTGGGGGGGGGATAAAAACACGGTAACTTTTTGTTCATTTTCGTAGTTACCTCGGCATTTTGGCACTATACATCTCCACAGCATGTTTAAATTTATTTAACCCTCCAAAACTTTAAACCAACTTCCGGGTTAGTCATGAGACACTTGACCAAATTTCAATAGACCGATGTTCATGACGTCTCCAGACTAAATTATTGTCGTTGCTAGGGCATCATATTACGGTAGCCACGACTAAAGTCGGTTTACAATAGGATATTAGCGACCTTTAATTCTTGGGTTATATAAATTTTATCAGCATTTCTACCGGCAAAAACTGCATGAAATGAGTGCTATTAGCCCATATCAATATTACTACAAGTCTGTAATTTGCGACCGGATAATTAAGAACGGAGTTAAATAAAGACTTATCCGACGTATCGAACAGGTCACTGATATGTATGTATGCACGTATGTATGTATGTATGTATGTATGTGTGTATGTATATACGTATGTATGTATGTGTGCATGTATGTATATATATATATATATATATATATATATATATATATATATATATATATATATATGTTTGTGTGTATGTGTGGGTGTGTGTGTGCGTGGTGTAGTCGTTAATGTTTATATACAAATACATATATATATGCATATATGTATATATATATAAATGTGTATATTAGTATATATATGCGTGTGTATATATCTATCTATCTATCAGCTATATATATATATACATATATATATATATATATATATATATATATATATATATTTATATATATATATATATATATATATATCACTGTGTTGGAATATTTTCAATTTACATTCAACGCAATTATGCAGAACGTCGGTCGCATGCATAAACATAATTTATCCTAATACTACAATAAACGCATACATTAAGTAGTCATACACTGAGCACGTAATTTATTAACGCTTGTTTGTTTAAATAAATAAGTAAAATACATAAGTAAAAAAATTGATATACATCAGTGAGTATAGTAAAAAAAAAAGATTAATAATTTGCAAAATGATAAAGTAGACGTTTACTTCCAATGTACCACCAAGAAATTACTTATCTTCATAAGTTTATATAGATTATATTATTTATTGCTCTTATTATGATGAGATTTACATGTGCTTCAATTGTAATGGCGTACTGTAAGTACAACGTCTTACAACTAAAATAATTATACATTGTTCTTAGTTTTTACATCCCTAATATTTAGTCAGTAATTCGGCATTATCTCTGTTATTCCAAGATCATATTGTATGGGTGTATTAGAAAAATAATAGAAGACGTCTTTCACAGAACGCATCGGGTTTTAGCTGGATTTTTCATAAAAGAAACTATTTTGTTCTCTGCATATCTAATTCGTCCATCAAGGCAAATATCACTCTGGAAATATGCTGCTTTATTATTAAACAGATAACTTAAATTAAATTTCACGCATTGAAGAAGTGACATAAAAAGAAACAAATACCAAAACTAATGAACGGCACTTAGTGTTTTTCTATGCAAGTTTGATTAGATTTATTTAGCATAAAAAAAGTAATTAAATATTTCTCCTATTAATTAGTCTCGAATTGAGCGTCCATTTTCGCTGTTATTCTCTATTATTTTTCTTTTTACTTGTTTCCTTTCAGCATTAGTCCTCTCGAACTGTGTCTTGTGGGATTGGCTGGGAGTATATAAAAAGAATATGAACACAAAGTCTCCGTAATTAAATAAATACGGTGATGGAATTTTTCCTTTTTTTACGAGTTTGTATTTGACAATTGTTTTTATATTCCATCACGGTATTCAAGCTGATTTTATTTCTATTACGAAATGCTTAATTATTTTAATTTGCACAACTAAAAAACAGCAGCTAATTGTTCAGTTACCCAGTTAACGTAATGCTAAAGCATTGTTTGCAATTAATTTGATTACACCATGCAGAAAAAAAATTAACAGAAATGATATTGCAAATAAAGCACACCTGTAATACACACGGATATATTTATATTGGAATCTCAATATTATCGTTTATTTTCACATGTGATTATTGATTGACATTTTAGTTTTCATTATATTATAAGTAACATTAAATAAATAACTACGTAAGTAAGGTCCCCTAGTTTAAATCATTACTTACTTTAAAATAATAAAGTCCCACTTATGTTTACAGACAGAAGAGATTAGCATAAATGATGATTATTTTTAAAGCGATTATATTTGGAAGTTTACAAGTAATTGTGCTTAAACAATATACGCCGGTTGTTTGTCGCTGTACTTGGTTATTCTTACATGCATTTTCTTTTCAATAGGAAGGCCACCCAGCGTTGCTCTGGACCGTATAAGAAAAAATTGAACATACCACTTATTCTTAGGATAGGGGGATATTTGATATCTATGTATAATTTGCCAGGTTGAACAAAATATTATTTTACCTATCCTAGGACGGGTATTATATGTATGAGATAACTGTACCTTCCCTAGAACAGGAAATTAACAGCACATATATGGAAAAAAATTCCTTGCCTGGGGCGGCTAATGCACAATACATATTTAAAATAATTTACATAATTTTCTGTTGTGCAAACTTTTCTGTACGTCACAGGTAAGTGTTTTTGTTTTTACATCAGAGTGCTATAGTGAAGAAGAACCTTATTTCTCATTTAAAATAATACTACCTGAATATATTGCGTGATTTTTGGTTTTAATAACTTGTATGCAAGTCACAGGAAGGATTTTCTTTGTTTTTCCTATGAGCACCATACTGCAGAAGTGCCTTATTTCTTGGGGGGGATAATGTGCAAGTACGTCATTTCTAAGATATAGATGAAATTATTCGATAATTTTACATAATTTTCTGCTGTGCTAACTTTTCCGTGTGTTACAGGTGAGCGTCTGTTTGTTTGTTTGTTTTCACATCAGAGTGATATAGTAACGAAACACCTTATGTCTTATGTAAATATCATACTACTCGAATATATTACACAATTTTCGGTTTTGATTACCTTCATTTACGTCGCAAGTAAAATTTCCTTTGTTTATCACATGGGGACTATACTGTATAATTACCTTATTTCATAGGTAGGATACTGCACAATTGCCTTATTTTTTGTGTAAAATAGGTGCAAGTATCTCTTTTCTTATTTATAAATGAAAGAACTAAATATTTTTTATGAATGGCTTCTGTTGTGGTACATGTTTTGTACATTAGGGGGTAATAATTTGTTTTTTTAATCGTGGTGCTATAGTGAAGTGAAGTATACACTAAATACTTTAGGTGACTGAAATAGGAATCTAATTGGATCTTTAATTTTCTGAATAGTAAACACGATGATCCACAATGGTTGATTAGCTGCTAATATCCATTGTTTTGGTACGGGCAAAAATAAACGATATTTGTTAAGGTTTCTGACAACTTTTTTAATTGTATTTGAAAGATTTAGAACTAAACTTAATTTCCCGAAGGAAAAAAAAAATATTTGTATACGTGAAAAAAAAAAAAACATGAAAAATGTTTTCACGGCGAGCTAAATATTGGCGTTAAATAAATATATTGTAAACATCCATTTAGAGAGAAATAATAGTTTTCTGATCTATTTCAAGATTGTTAATAAAGTAAAGTCCTAAAATATTGAATTAGATAACACGCTGTTTGTGATAAAAATAGGATCGGTAGTGCGAGAAATTCATTTTACTTTGAGTTATATTGTATTTATTTATACGTGCTTTAGGGGCTATTTTCGTAATGATCCTGTAAAAATTATGTTTTTAATTGTTATAAATTACGATGGTTTATTGCTATATAAAACAAGCAAAAATAAACACATTCTGTTTACATAAAGCGAGACCATCACGGTCTGTAATGGTGAGACGAAAGGATCTTATAGTGATGTCATGTGATGGCAGGCGCTGATATGTTATCAAATAACAAAATGTCCCATCCGTACAAAGAAAACCCCCAACTTTTAAGAGAAAAATTACGTAGAATGTAATAATTAATATATATATATATATATATATATATATATATATATATATATATATATATATATATATACACGTATGGGTACAGTAAACATATTATACCAAACTGTGGAAGCCACCCGTCCAGTGGCTATTTAGACTATTATTAACGAACGAACCAAGAATTACATTTATATATATATATATATATATATATATATATATATATATATATATATATATATATATATATATATATATATATATATATATATATATACACTTGTGCCCGATATTATTCATACGCCTCGGATCTTTGAGATTTCTATAAGAATATTGCTCAAACCAGAAGATAGACAATATTAAAGGGATTTCAAACAATAAATCAAGCATAAGCATTTAATTTAAACTCAACAAATAAATAAATTATGCAAGTTTGAAACATTATACAAAGAAAAACAATAATGGCACTAGTTCAAAATTATTCATACCTCTCTTACTAATAGTCAATAGCATGCCCTTCATTCTTAATAACTGCCTGTAACCGTTTTGGATATTTATCAACAAGGTTTTTACAAGCATCAACACTGATTTTTGACCATTCTTCAATGCAGTAGTTCTCCAACTCCCTCAAATTTCTAGGTTTCCGCTTTTTAACCTCAGTTTTCAATATGTGCCAGAGGTTTTCGATAGGGTTCAGGTCAGGACTCTGGCTAGGCCATCCCAAAACATTACTTTGATTATCCTCAAACCATTTCTTGACTATTTTGGCAGTATGTTTTGGATCATTATCCTGTTGAAGGACCCAGTTTGCTCCTAAATGGAGCTTCTCCGCATCCTGTCTAATGTTTTTCTGGAGTATCTCCAAATAGTGCTCCTTCTTCATGGTTCCATCTATCTTGACCAAACTACCTGGACCACAAGCCGAAAAGGAGCCCCAAAACATTAGGCTACCACCACCATGTTTCACCGTGGGTATGGTGTTCTTTGGGTTGTAAGCTTCTCCTTTCTTCCTCCAAACGTAAGAAGCATCCATATGGCCAAACAATTCAATTTTTGTTTCGTCAGTCCACAAAATACTTGAGAAAACGGACTCTGGAGAATTCACATGGGTCCTATCAAACTTTAGACATGCTGCAAGGTGTTTTCCGGTGTGCAATGGAGTCCTTCTTGGTCTTCTTCCTTTCAGACCATTTTCATGCAGAGTCCTTTGCAATGTTTGCCTTGATATTTTTATGCCAGAAGACTCCAGATTTTCTAAAATGTCCTTAGTGGTGGTGGTTGGATTTGCATTAACACTTCTTACAATATTCCTGGTGGCTCTAGCAGACAGTTTCCTTTTCCTTCCTCTACCAATCAAGTTGTTTGTTGTGTGGTGGCTCTGGAATTTTTTGATGATGCTCTGTACTGTTGCTGTAGGGACCTCAAATTTCTTGGAAATTGACTTGTAACCTAAACCATCCTTATGTGAATTCACAATTTTAGTCCTAAGATCATTACTAAGCTCTTTTACCTTCCCCATTCTAATAATTTTTATTCTTTTATTGGTTTTCAGTTGATATCATTTTGATTTCTAAAAAATGCAAAAAACGAAATGAAATTAATCAAAGGTTGTATAAAAGCATTCAAAATAAGAATCAAACAGGAAACAAACAGTCAGAAACTCGATTAATACTGAAAAAATAAGGGGGTATGATTATTTTTGAACATTGCAGATTTTATAAATAGCTGCATATTTCTTTTATTACAAGTATCCCGAGATTTTAAAATGACGAAAATGATCAGAAGAGGTTTATTAAGAATATGTATCAATATGGACGTAAACAATAAATTCTTACAAAGTTACACCTAATAAACTCAATTTTCAAGGGGGGTATGAATAATATCGGGCAAAAGTGTATATATATATATATATATATATATATATATATATATATATATATATATATATATATATATATTACACAATGTACTCATTGATATATATATATATATATATATATATATATATATACATATATATAATATATATATATATATATATATATATATATATATATATATATATATATATATATATATATATATATATATATAAATATATGTGTGGGGGGTGTTTATGATTTTGAAGCGCGTTTTGATGCTCTACTTAATGGTTTTATTCATTACTGTATTCAGTATCCGCATTCATTTTTTGCAGACTTATCGACAGCATGGAGAAATTCAAATCCACACAGATTTCTCGTTTCAGATTAAATTAAGAGTAGAAGGCAAGGCAGCTCGTTAGATGATGCATGCGACCAGCACTGGAATCACTAACGATGCTTGAAGATATTTCACCATGGTGGCGAGAGCCCCGAATTTTAAGAGAGTATCTATCTTCCGACTGCGATTAATAGCGAATATTTTAAAGATTGTCCTGAACCCTTTTCTAGCTAAAAGACACGAGAAGTTGCTGATTTACTCGAGGTGGACACCATAGCAGTCATTCGATATTTAAATCAAATAAGGAAGTTAGAAAATTTGATAAAATAGTGCCGCATGAATTGGAAGATAATTATATACATCGTTCTTTTGAGGTATAATCCACCCTTTTTCTTGGAAACAAAAACGACACATTTCTCGAACGTATGGTAACGTGTAATTAAAAGTGGATCTTTCAAGACAATCGGCGACGTTCGGTACGGTTTTGTATACGGAAGAATCCTTACATAACTTTCCGAAGCTGGAATTGCACCCAAAAATTCTGGTTACTGTTTGGTTATTTTCGTCCAATCTCATCCATCACAGCTTCTTGAATCCGTCGAAACGATTACAGCATAGAAGAACTGATGGGAAATTCATTAAAATCACAAGAATATCCAACGTATGTGCCCGGAATTGGTCAATATGAAGGGGTAGTATCTCCTCCATGACAACGCTAGCCCGCATGTTGCTCAACTGGCCTTGCAGAATCTGATTGAATTGAGCTATGAGACGGCCTATTCGCCATTTTCACTGGACCGTTCACCCATTATCAGTATTGCTAGTATTTCGGAAACTTCCTTCGTGAAAAATTAATTAAAAGCGAAGATTATGCCGAATCGGCTTTTAATGACTTCATCGCTTCAACACTGTTGGATTTCTATGCTAATGGGAAAATAAACTGTCGATTATAATGGTTTTCGATTTCGATGAATAAACTTAATTATGATAAGAGGTAAGCTCTTTTTTTAAAAGTTGATCGTCAAACAAAACACAGTAGTATTTTTGCACAAATATATTATAACCGTTTCCATCCGTCGACAACATTTGTAAATGTCTCGCCCTCTTCCATCCTGTCCGGTACAGTTATTTCCCTATTTGGTACATGTATTTCTCGCCTATTTCCTAATTTTAATATACGTATTTTTCGGAAACTGTTGAACGTATCTCTTTGGAAGCCGGCCATCCTTCGCTGCTGTTATTTTCCAGGTGCTCTTAACAACTATATATACCGATATGTATCCTGAGTAATATAATATATTTGAAAAGCAAGGAATTAATATCGGGATTATTTGCAGGACAACTGAGTAAACTCACATTCTTTTCCGTATGTTTGTCTCAAATTTTACTTTGAAACCAACAAATAACTCACTATCTAATTTCGTTTGCTAACAGACGCAATACTAGATGAGATCTGAATACCACCCCTTCTTAAGTACATGCTATTATAACAAATCTAGACCTCGCACAATCATGTGGACCTCATCTCGTCCCGGCTGTAATATAAAGAAAATGAGTAGCAGAAGTTGTTCCAGTTCTCTCAAAACTCTTCAGCATATGCCTTTACGAATAGATTTCCTGACTGTTGGAAAACTGTTTTTGTGGTACCAATTTACAAGGATTCCTGTGAAAGAACAGAGCCAAAAAAATATCGCTCCAGTAGCCTCCTACACATTTTCGGCAAAATATTCCAATCCTTAATTAATCAGGCTCATACAGTTGCAAAATGCTTGTACGACAATAAATAATGATTTAGGCAAGCCAGTCCTACTGCAGGTATTTTTCCTGTCTTCTCTGATAGTATATATCATCTACTGAATAAGGCAGAGAAGGGGATGGCAAGTGCCCTGAATATAGCTAAAGCGTTACAAAAGGTAGAACACGATAGTTTTCTTTATTAAAATAAAATCCTATGGTATTACATGGCGAATACTATACATAATTAAATTATTAAATACGAAAAGAATCCAGGTTGTCCTCAATAGTCCTACGTCTAAACGGTGTGATATAAATGTGGGTGTACACCAGGGCTTAATCCTTGGGCTTCCATTTTTCCAGATATTCATAAATGACTTCTCGGATAAAATAATCTCTGGGATAGTTATATTTGCTGATGACAGCACGCTCTATAACAGGCACGAGGAGAAAGAAAAGAACAGGTAGCCAAGGAAATTGCGGAAACCCCAGAGGACACCCTATCATTTTTAGTGGAATGTGGCCTAATATGAAAGGAAACGTCAAATGTTGTCAACACTTAGCTCGTTTCCTTTAATAATTACAGGAAACTTTCTCAACTACCAATAACTATAGCTAAAGGTATATTACATGAAAGTACTTGTTAAAACTCATCGGCTTAACACAACAAATCCCTATCTTAAAGTCAATACAATTCTATTTGATCCTCGATTTCCAAAAACAATTGCCCGTTTTAGCCTCTGTAAACAAAACTGTTAGTAGCCCAAAAGGTTAATAGTATTTGATTCTTCACCTAATCGGTGTTTCATCTGTGTTTAATGATTAGCATTTGCAGCCGTTTACTGATCATGCCAGTTCAACTATGCAGACACAATTGCAACTACCATACTTTAATAATATTTACGCTTGAAATAAAATCTCGCAAAAACGACAGTGGAAGGTCCCATTATGCCTCAAGTGTGGGGGTGAGTTTAAACGACTTTGTAGTAAACGACTCATGAACGAAATTAAAGCGAATTTATGTCCCTATCTCTACATGTCAGATACGTCCATTTAAACTAAAAAGAACCCTGCAAATAAAAAAAAACAAAAAAAAAACGCTAAAGAGAAACGCTACGCGTTGAATAAAATTGATCGGTTTCATTGGTTCAAAACACATATTAGGAAAATTATAATGGTATTATAACATTTCTAAACTAATGCCAACTGAAGGAGAAAGAATATTTTATGAAAATTTGACGAAATTAAAAAAACATAAACTGCAATAATACCGGTAACGAAGGCAGTTCCTAGGTATTAAATTAAATATAGCTATTTCTCCATTATTGAATTTAAATTTGTGTGTCATTAGCTTAATGATTTTATGCAAAAGCATACAGACTTTCTATATCAGTAATTAATCACAAGAAATAAATTGACTTCATCTTAAATCAGTTACCAACATTTAGTGATTATAAGATGAAATGAGATATTTTTAAGAATAAAATAGCCTTCACTATTATTAGTGAATGGACAAGGTGACAAATATTTTCATAAAAAGGTCGAAAACATTTTAATAATCAATAGAATTGAGGATAAACCCAGTCGCCAACGTCGATTTTAGTTACTTACTTAGGAAGAAAATAAATAAAAGAGTGGGAAATCAATACAAGAGTGCCACACATTTATTTTGTGACTGATTTACTTGATAAATTTCTCTTTATTATCTTTTTTTAATTAAAAGTATACCATAGTAAGACAGAAACAATAATAAAATGAGCGTCAGCAGGTCAGAATTTACATAAAAATAGTATCATATTTGTATTTCATGGTGGCTTTGATTCAGACGATTCGGGCAACCCTACACCCCCATGGTGCCCGATAATAAAATTCAACGAAACTAAAATGATATCAAATATCATATCAACCACAGCACAACATGGCGCTGATCAATCATTAGCAGAGCAATAATCAGCTCCCACTCCTTAAAAACATTCTGCTGGAGCAGATTCTGGATGCCCCTTTAATTCTCATCGAAAATATGCTTTAACTAGTTTATTTGCACACTCTTGTTTTTAGGAGGCTGTAGTTATGAGGCCGGTAAGGGTACATATTTAAACTTAGGAGCAGCACAATTAAAAGTAAATCTCCAAGGATGTATTAATATCCGATATACGGTTTTCCACAGAAAATATTTTTGGAGTCGTTCCACTTTACGACCCACGACAGGGCTTCTTCTGGGTCAGACACAAGGGAAAGAGGTTGGATAATGATAGGTATTAGGAGCTGCAAATCCTAAGGAACACATTTTATAGCAATCTAAAAGGCCTCAGGAACGGGTCGATTCCACTTTAATGGGGCCAACTTTAGCATTGGCGAATAGCAAATAACACTGAACCCCTTGTTTAACATATGAAGATAATCCATAAACATGCTTAAATGTATCACAGAAATAAATGACTTAAACCGTGGTCTCCTTTAGGAACTGGGAACTTAAAATTACATAATTGATTTAATTCTCTTGTAATGAGAAAATAAAACTTTCAGAATATACTTATCCCGACATAAACTGTCTTTCCACAATTGACTGACTAAAATCTTCCTGTAAATATTAACATGGACAAGCAGCGATAATGGGTCTAAAATTCTTAATTTTCGATAGAACTCCTCGTTTGGTTCTGAGATATTTTCTGGCTGAGAAAGTAATTTTAAAAGAATCTTATCTGAGGAATACTGATAACCCAACACTATTAGATAGGTGGGAAATGGAGATGTAATAGAATCATCTTCTAACATTTTACTTTGCAAAGTCGCACACATGGAATTGCAGGAACTAAGCTGGAACTCTGCTTCACTTAACTCGTCACGGACATTGCTATAAACTTTAAATAAGGAATCACAATCACAACTAGTGGTTAGGGTTAGGGTTTTTTCCAGCATAAAACCTGGTGTGAATGGTATAGTAAGGCCAAATAGGCCATATATTTTACTGCAGGGAGCTTGAAAATGAAACATAATAAACGGACTGGCAATGAATCCAAATATACTTGTGTTTATTTGAAGGTGTACAAATAATCGCCCAACTTAATGAAAACAATATCTATTCTCACCCGGAATAGATTAAAGGCGAATATGAAGAAACGACTTATTAAAATCGCCTAGAAAAAGCATAAATGTTAGTTCTAAAGGGCAATATTAAGTTTATTATTTGGAAGTCAAGTAAACTAGAGTAAGTGGCGTCATTGTTTGAAGTCCACCCTGGCATTTTAACGAACAGTTAAATACAGGGGCGATATTCGTCGTCACAGTCAGTCTCTCCTTAATAACAAGGCCATTGGCGGTAGAAATATGGTTCTCGTATGTTCCAGGTGAAAACTTGCAGATACTCATACATGAGTTTGACACCAAATTTTAATTCCTAATATTAAGTACATCATACTTTAACAATATATCATATTATTAAACAAAAAAACAATATAAAACCATATATTAAATCCTCTCGCTCTCAAACCAGTCCTATTGCAAATTTAGTTGCTTCCACTACAGGAATTTTTTACATATCTACTATTATTTTTACATAGTAATGCCCTTTTTAATAATTCCGAGCAGTGACATTTTTCAGTAGATATATAATCTATTAAAAAGCAGATTAACATAAACTACCCATGCGGGGTCGCATTGAAAACCTGGTTTAGAACCCAGGCGCGAGGCGAATCCTATCGGTGCTGATTGACCCATAGATCTTCCAACGTCATCCGTCTAGAAGAAAAAAAATCTGAAGCTAAACTTAGGGGAGGGAGGCCTTTTCAGTCGCGGACGACACATTTCCTGGAGCTGGTGACTCCCCAAAAAATGACGGTCGGCAAACCTTAACTGTTTAAGGAGGAGATAGACTTGTCTATCGCCGGCTTTCATACTCTTTTTTTGCCTGTTAGCCAGGCGTAGACCGTGCTATCACAGAAAAGCGACAGAACCACTCGGTCGTTTACCATGTTTCATTACTAGGGCAATAAACTCCGTTTTCCCCGCTCCCGCTATATCCCAATCCCCCAAAACTGGATACTGTGGGTACAGTTGGACTGGGCTGACACAGATCCATACTCTGTAATGCCGGTACAGTTGGACTAGGTTGACGTTTATCTAATGTGTTGAGGTTACAGGATTGAGAGTACTTGGCTACTGTTTCCGACTGATAGTACAGTTGCCCTAAATCTTAAATAGCGCTAAAATCGGTTATTCCATCAACAGCTGTATAATACCGGGATGTTTCTAGTGCGAGGTCAAACAAGGAAAAGGGACTCTGCACTCATCCCCGGTAGGGTTTCTCTTAGACCACAATTCTATAGGTGAGGACACGTGGTGGTCTACTTGGATGCATCTGATATCCTGCACAACCACTTCTCCAGGGGCCCTTACTCACCCTAACTGAAAATTTCAAATTTAATAAAAGGAATTGACCGCTCAAGCATTTACGAATATCCGCGAGCTTAGAACCCCGCAAACTTAGACCCCCTTAGCATTAAGTGCAATTATGCTACACTCCCTAATTCTATCTAAGTATTTAACATGCTTAGTTACCTCACACTCTTCCGTAATAGCTCGGGCAGGCATATGCAAGGGCTTGGTTCTATATTCATAACGTCCTCCCTCTGACTAGAGAAACAAAACTTGAATCAAGCGATCAGACTTCCATGTGCTTTAGGCTAAACATGCACCATAATATTAGACACTTGTAGTTTCTCTACCGCTCTCCTTAAACCAAGGACTGTACCATACTAAAACAAAATCTCTGACATAGATATGACACTCTACCTCCACACTAACGCACAAGTGCATATATTTGATTAGTTAAGTGTCCACCACAGTCTCTGGTGTAGGTTCTCTACTTACAGAGACCTAGTTTGTAGCATAAAACATAGGTTCTCTATATGTAATCCCCCATCACAGACGATTTAATTTCCGACAGGTTTCCCAGTCAAACAAGATGCCTTACTTCTAGATCTATTTCTGGCCACAATTCCGATGTGTGTATAACGAATGTCCACAACCAACTCGGAAACGCTGATCACGCTCGTATAAATGTAGAAATCGCTCTAAATCCTCGCCCCCAACCTGAAGACCCACTGTTCAAAACAACTAGGTATTAAAAGATTGCTGACGGGGAAGCAATCAGGGTAGGCATCAGAGATGCCCCATGGCAAACTATCTTTTTTCTTCTAGCAGAACAGTGCGCAAATGAGACCAATGTATGGTGCAAAACTACAAGTGAAGCGTGTGTTCCCACACTGAAATTGTATAGCAAGCCCCACTCTCCCCAATTGTTTACTTCCACTTGTTCAGCTGCAATTACTCAAAGGAAGCATGCATACCGTAGATTCAACCGACAAAATCCCAGTTCCAACAGACATAAGTATATAGAACCTAGAAGTGATTGTAAGAGAGAAATAGCGATAGCTGAGACAATTCAATGAAACCGCCACAAAACGCATCGAAGCACAGAAATTAGGAACCTGTGATTTTTTGAAAATCTATAACAGCGTAGTAAATAATGGGCAGTCAACGATCCCCACTATCAAACAATCATGAGGTTGCTTGAACACCAACCCAAAAGCTAACCTGCTTGCCAGCCATTTTGCTCCCAACACCACATTGAACTCGGCACAACATGTCTTCCCCGACTTTTTTTGCCGACAGACGCCTCACTAGACAATTTTAAAATGATCCCTTCTCATGTGCATCTATCATTAAACACCTAAACACCTCAAAGGGACGTGGAGCCGAACTCATTGTGGCCGTGCTATTAAAAATGCTCTGCTGAGTTTCCTCAATGTCCCTCCAAACTTTACAATAAATGCCTTAAGGAATATTTCTTTCCGGACTGCTGGAAAACCGCTTCTGTTTTAACAGTCTTGAAATTTCTGGCGAAAGCACTGGTCCATTAAATTATCGCCCATTAGCCTTCTTAATGAGTCCTTAATTAATAAAGCCCTAGTCCAACACCTTACAACTGCTAAACTCCTGACCGACACACAATATGGATTTAGGCAAGAACGTTCCACAGCAGACATCCTAACTTTAATCTTTAAACCGTTCACTGGACAAAAAAAGATGTGCTGAGCGGTAACCCTCGATATTTATAAGGCTTTTGACAGGGTATCGATCGATGATCTTCTAAGGAAAATTATATCATATAGAAATACTGGAAGAATACATAATGTGATTAAATCCTTCTTAAGTAAGAGAAAAATCCAAGTTGTCCTCGATTGTTGCACATCTAACAATATGTTATAAATGCGGGAATACCTCAGGGGTCTATCTGAGGAAATTTATTATTCCTGATATTCATAAATGGCCTTCCTTATAATTTTTTTCGATGATAAGTATAAATGCGTATTACCCCACTCTCTATAACAGGCACGACAAGGAAAACTAATGAACATGTATAAAATGAAAGGGTGCAAACACTAGATGTTAACCTCCAATCTCTAGTGGAATGTGGATAAAAATTCAATGCTGATGGTACTTATCCATGTAATCAACTCTAGTGTTCTGACTTCCTTACTCTTCCTACACCTCTCATCATCCTCACAGACTCTCTGCCTTCCTTGAATCTTTTATGCCACTCAAAAACTGATTTATTCAGGATGGTCCAAAAGCAGTCTGAAGCATTCCATACATTCAATGCTGCCAAGACCTATCTTATTTCCTTAAATAATAACAAGAACCCTTCTTTAACAATCGTCAAGAACACATTACCTGAAAGAACTTTCTTTACATTCCTAAGTTTAACATTTACAGGAAACATGAATTTCCAAGGCTGCTGCAAAAACGGTGACTTCCATTTACCGTGCTATAAAACTACTTACGCCTGCTTGTATCCTGTATTCTATAATGCCACCATGCTGCCCATGTGTGGAGTATTGTTGACAGATTTTGGCTGGTGCATTTGCTGCGTGTCTCTAACTCCAGGACACAGTTCAAAAGAGAGACATCAGCGGATACGTCCTGTACTGTAATCTAGTTGTCAGCCTGGGTCTCACCGACGAAAGGTTGCATACATCTGCCTACACTACAAGTAATTTAATTGTGAATGATCTGACGAACTACACACACTAGTACCTCCTCAATGTGACTACCTCGGACAAACCCGACCAGCAGCTTAGTCCCAAGCCTTCACAGTAGAGATCGCTAGGTGTAAGAAACCTTTTACTCCAATAGTTTATCTCCCAGAACTGCTAGACTTCGGAATTCCCCTCCAGCATTCTGACTTCCAAATTGTACTGACATGCTGAAGTTCAAGTGTAATGGGAAAAACAACTTGCTACTCATCTCCCTTAATAATATCCCTGCAACTTATATCCCTGATAGTATCCCTCTACTTCAAATTTGAACTGTGCCTTTGGGGAGGGGACTTGATTTTCAAAAATACAGAGTGCGGCATAAATAACGCCCTTTCTTAATATCCTTTTTTTCTTTATAATATGAATGCAATTTAAAGATAAATAAAAGTAAAAGGTATATCTCAAATTTATTTAATATCTAATTCAATATCTACATTGGTGATCTTTACAGTAATGATCTTCTGAACATAAAAAACGATTTTTGGGAACAAAATTAGTCAATAAAAATAAAATCAAAATAAATTTAATGAAAAAAAGGATACCAACTTTATTAACTTTAAAATTTAACTCAGATGTTCAAGATGTTCTACATCATGTTCCATACAATTTTGAACTCTACCAGCGACACTTTTACACACTTTTTTACACTATTCAATGGTAATTTCATGAAATTTATCTGAAATTGCATTTTTTAATTCCTGAATTGTTTTCGGCTTAAGATTGTAAACTTTATCTTTCGATATACCCCACAAAAAAAAAAGTATGGTGGCGTTAAGTCTGGAGATCATGATGGCCATTCAATTGGTCCCCTTCGGCCTATCCACCTATCTTCAAAATTTTCATTTAACCATTCCCTAACTCTTAACCCATAATGTAGTGGAGCCCCATCCTGTTGAAAAAAAACATCAGTCTTATTTTCAACTCGTGGCCAAAATTCCGTTTGAAGCATATGCAAATAATTATTTTGATTCACAGTACCCTCGAAGAATATTGGCCCTATTAATTCCATACAAGAAATAGCAGCCCAAACTGTTACTCCTGGCGAATTAACATCCTTTTCCAAGATGATATGAGGATTCTCATTACTCCAATACACACAATTATGGCGATTGATATGTCCATTTAACTTAAAGGTTGCTTCGTCTGACCACCATATCTTTTCAAGGAAAGTTGTAGCTTCATTAATTTTATTCAGAAAGATTTCACAAAATAGTAATCGTCTATCTTGATCTCCATCATGCAAACTTTGAAGAACACGTGGAATGTAAGGTCTCATCTTTAGCTTCTTCAATATTCTGCGAACACTCCTATCACTGATTGCTAACTTTGTAGAAAGACGTCTACTGGATTTTTGAGGAGTATGCAGCAACGATTCTTGTAGTTCATTGGACTTTTCTAAGCTCGTTGCAACAACTGGCCTTCCGGATCTTTGAGCATCCCTTACACTTCCTGTGGATTCAAATCTTTTAATCAAGCTTTTGATATTTCGGCTTTGCACTCTTGGGATGTCATATTCATCTGATAACAATCTTGCAGTTTTAGCACCATTATTATTATTTTGATAATACAATTGTATTGCTTTTACTCTCTGTTCAATTGTTAATCTCATGGTTTAAAAAATACCTGAAAAAATAAATGTTTAAGAATTATTTAAAGAAAATATACATAAATATAATAAGATATAAAAGGGAGTTATTTATGCCGCACCCTGTACATATCTGTATTCTAAAAGGATTCTACTACCCCCTTTATCAATCGCAGAGAGGACACATTATAAGACTCTATTTTAGCAAGGCTTCAAGACTCCAAAGTCAGATTAATATCATATTTTCTGTGCACGATAATTTCTTTAAAATTATTTATTTTCTCTTCATCACTAGAAGATAACTTATTGTTCTCATCACTCTCAAACTTATCTAAGAATAAAAACTTATCAATTTCTCACTCTACTGAAGAATCGCCAAGGAATATGAGGATTCACACGCTCTCAATCAGATAAGAGTTGCAAGAGAAAAAGGGAATGCATTTACGGTCTTTATAAAGGTAGGTAACTCTCCCTTAATTTTTGTATTAAAATTTAACAATTTCGACCATTGATCGAAAGGATTTATGTACTTAGTAATTTTCCAAGCAGTACATGCCAGGCATTTAATTCAACGTGGCTTATTTATTTGTTGAATTTGAGCCAGACGTATTAATTCATGAATAGCAGATACATTTAATTCGGTATACCTTGCAAAAAGACGGAAACTCTCATTAGTCTATTTGGACGTAATTTCATTCACGTGAAATTCAGCTGCAGGTCGCTAGCGAATAAAGCAGAACAAATTTTTTTAATATCACAATTTCAGGTAAATTTCCACTTTTAAAAGTTTACAAAGAATTACACTTAATAAGATTATTTGCAGGATTCTCTAGCGTTGTTGGCTACTGTCTGTGAGAAGATTGACCTCTGCCTCCCATGTCTAACAGGCACCAAATATAAACAGGGTGGACCGTTAGCCTCATCGAAATTTAGTTACAGAAACATACAATGTATCTGTCTCGTAAAAGAGATGCATCCATCAAATGACTTGGAGCTGTAAGGACGCATAATAGAGTAGAGTCATTTGGTACGCAAAGAGTGCAAGGATAAGGAACACGCTTAAAAGACTTGTAATTAATTCCAGGGTTCCCGCCGAAACGGTATATACTTGTAATTCACTGGATTTTTCACATTAAGCACTAAAATGCAAATACTTGAGATATTCCTTAATAATAAGGTATGCACCCTTGCATAATTTGCCAATTTTATTAGTTTCGCTATTATTAGCGACCGTTTTAAAGGTAGTCAGGCACTTCTGAATATTAACGGATTTGGAAAAATACTTTATCTCTATATCGCACCTTACTTCTAATGAAGAAGAAGGGGGATGTATGTTTTTATTTATTTATAGTAGGGATCTTTAGATGTAAGAAATCCTTCTACGACAACAGTTTCTTCCCGAGAAGGACTAGACTTTTGTATTCCCTTCCGAGTCCTTCTTCCCTAACTATACTCGCATGCATAACTAAAAAGGTAATTTTTACAAACATATTGCTGCGTAACTTCCTATTGTATCCCTGCAAAATATGTCCCTGAGAATAGCACTCTACATCAAATTGTCGATGTTTCTTCTTTTGAGTTAAAATGTAATAAAAAAAATTGTGTTTATGTCAATGTGAAAATATTTAACTCATAAGTTGTTAGATTTATGGTGAAACCGCACTGAAATTAACACGAAATAATAGCAATGCCCGAAGGATTTTGTATAATATATTTTGTGATGGGTTAATAATACGTCAGGAAATATGTTGGCAAGGTAAACCGGAAAATGTTCATTTGACCACACGACAGATTTTTATTACGCTTTCACATGGGCACATTTTTTTCATATTTTAATAATTGTTTAATTTTAAATGCTTCTCATCTATTTTCGATAGTTGAAATATAAAGAAACGCTGGACGAGCGGCAAATGTTTTAGTTTTAATCCATTTGATAGTCCCCATATTCTATATATTTTTCTCTTGTAATCAGTATTTTTCAGTATACTTCCAGGATCTGCATTGATAAAAGCATGTTTGACCGTATTTTACGAACCGCGCTTATTATTAAATGAAATAGATTTTAAATTTAATAAAATAATGGAAGGTACATTATAAAACATATCTGGAAAGTGAGACCTAAGTAAGATGCGTTTCACAAAATTGACGTGAATCTGTTACACTTAGCACAATCCTTTCTTAAGCTTAAGGGTCTACATTTATAAAAATGTGTTCGATATTTTTTTATGATTATCGCGAATGAAACTGTGCAATAATAATCGCATAATTATTCGACGTCAACTAAAAGTTATATTGACTATATTCTTCTATTTACATATGTATAAGACGGGTTTATACGATTTATTTTATTAACGTTAATTAAAATAGGTTTCATGTAAAAATAATTATTAACTAAAAATATTAAACAAATATAGTACCAAAAAATCAACCATATTTTTGTCTCTATTTTAAAAAGAAAAATACAGTTTTGCATTAGCGCTGTTGGAGTCGTTTGACTGTTGCCTTTAATGGTTGTTTAGAATCGAACAGTAAACAATTTCAATAACGTCAACATCTTATGGTAGCCGTGTGCTCACGATCACACACCTTATTTTATCAAAATGAACTATAGGGAAAGGATTAAATATATTAAAGCATTATTTACACTAAAATATTAAATAATTAGAGTTAATTCACAACTAATGAATCAAATCAAATAATTAAGGGTTATTCACACCTTTTATAATTGTAATTTCGGTCAGAAAATCGTGAAAATAAAACTGAATAGTTGCCACATATTCTGAAAGCATAAAGCATAAATCCACGGTGGAATTTTTTTTTAATTTACTAAATTATCTGAATATACAGGGTGGTCGCCAGACAGGCGGGGAATTTGAAAGTAAGCTTTGATCATGAATAAAATGCGAGATTGATATTTTTGTGCGGTGTGAGTGTTTGACGCTGCAGTAAAGTGCACGCACGACATTTTGAGTATCTATGCGTATTATATACCATTTGTCGTTTTACAACCTTGGTAAATTCTTCTTTGTAAACAAAAATCCTTGTTTGACAAATTTCTCGCTGTTACAGCGATCACCCTGGATAACAGTTGTTTAAGAGTAGATGTTTATATTAAAGAACATTAAACTTCCCGAACAAAAATGCTTATTAAAATCATGTAAGCCATTTTACAATTCATCTGAAGATTTGTACTTATAATCCATTAAAGTGTAAATGAGATCGTAAACTGGTCGAAAAATTACGCGTAATTGTGATATATAAATTCATGTAAGCTTAAAAAAAATTTAAGCCCGTTCTTTATTTGTTATAATGGTGTAGTCACTATATATTGGTGATCTTGAAAGTAATAGATATGCTTAAATAATTGTTAATTTATGTAGATTTCTTATTCATGATTATAGGGTCAATAAACTATTTATTGATATGATGTACCCAATATATAGAAGCGGTTAAAAAGGAATTAAATAGCATCTCCTAGATTCGAAAATAAATACCGTAGGTCTGAAACCTTTTCTGTTTTCTCATACATTTTAATATTACTCATAAAACACTTACGAATAAATAAGTTTAACATCTAAATATACAATTGCGCACGCAGAGAAGTCAACTATTTATTGGACTTAAATATACATAGTAAAACATAAGAATACAAAGATATAGCAGAGTAGATTTATAGATACCGTTCTTAACACAGACAGAAAAACAGTAGCCGTACCATGAATAGTATGATAGCTCACTCTTATTAAGCAGTGATCATTGTTGAAATCGATCAGATTGAAATTGAAATTTATTTACCAAATATGCAAAGACATTACTTAAAATGACATAGTATTATGAGCACGCTGAGAAGAAATCATCATTTGTCTCATCTAAATGCCTTATAGGAAAATATATTTTCTCTCCCTGCAGCACTGCGCAAATAAGATGACCGAATGGTCCAAAGCGCAAAATGAAGCTGATGGTCTCACGCGGAATTTCTATAGTAGCCCAACATTCACCAATGGCATACTTCTACGTGTGCAGATTCAATTTCTCAAATAGACCATGCATGACGGAGAACGACCTTAAATAAATCCGGTGAAAGAAATAAAAGTTTATTGAAGATAAAAATCAGTGTAAAAAACAAATGCCAACTGCTAAGAGAGAATACACCAAAAACACAAGAAAACGCATAGAAGTGAAAAAACTAGGAACTCTTGATTTCGAAAAATTGGCAACAATGTAGTAAATAATGGGGAACTAAAAATTGCCCTACTATTCAATAATCATAATGTTGTTTGCACAGAACTCCATGAAGTTTACATGATTGCCAGTCAGTTGTCTTAAACTCTACATAGGACCCAGCAACAATCTTCCAACATAATTTTCCTTTGCCGACTGACACCACACTGGATGATCTGAAAATAATCCTTTTTCACGTTCATTATATATAAAAAAGATATACACCTCACAAAGACAGTGCACCCGATCTCATCCCGACTATGTTATCAAATAATGATCCACTGATGTTGCACCAGTCTTCTCCAAACTTTAAAAAAAAACCTTAAAGTTACATGCTTTTTTGAGTGATAAAATCTGTTTCTGTGGTTTAAGTTTACAATAATTTCGACGAAAAAACTGATCCATTAAAATATCACCCTGTAGGAATCGCCCCTCTTTTCGCCATACTATTTAACTGCGTAATTAATCAAGCTCAACTCATGCCCATTGCAGTTTATATACTACTGACTGATAAACAATAGGGACTTAGCAAACCTGTTTTACAGCTGGTATACTAACTGTAACCTCTGAACCTATATATCATACATTGTACAAAGGAAGGGGTGGTAGGACAGTAGCCCTAAATATAAGGCTTTTGACAGGATATGGCATGACCGTAGTATAATGAACATCAGATGATCTGGAATCACTGTACACATACTTAACATAATTAAATCTTTCTGAAATAAGTAAAGAATCCAGGGTGTCCTTAACGGTAGTATATCTAAACAATATGATATAAATGCGGCTGGACATCAGGGGTGGATCTTTGACCTTTCTTATTTCTAATATTCATAAATGTCGTCCCCGATAAAAATGCCTTTCAGATTGGTATATTTGGTGAGGGCACATCGAGCTATAAGAAGCACAATGAGATAGCAAATAAGCACACGACAGAAAGACCTCCAATATGAAGTCGAATGTGGAAAAAATCGATGGTCCCATCCAATCATTTCACCACTAAGCTTTTTTTTTAAATACTTACTAGTAACCTTCTAACCACAACTAGCTATCGTTAAAGATACGTTATCTGAAATTACTTTATTCCAACGCCGCGGTTTTACGTTCACAGCTAAGATGAATTGGTATGGATACCTCAAGAACTATGTCAAATCTTAGGCGAAAAATTTGGCCGCTCGTTATTTTGTGACAAACTAACTTACGCCTGAAAGTATCCTTTACCTCTGTAAGGACGTGTATAGCCTATTTTTGTTATTTATAAGCTGGTGCATCTGTTACCATTCTCATACTACTGGACAGGGTGCAAACTAGTGTCGCCAGCTTGATAGGTCCTGCACAGTAATCTAGGTTTCACCCTATGTTCCAGCGACTATATGTTACACCCCTCTGCCTGTTTTACAAGCATCTTAATAGTGCATGCTACGACGAATTACAAGCACATGTACCGTCTTCACGTAAATACCCCGATAAACTCGGCAAATAGAAAAGCCCAAACCCTACTCATGGGAGATCCTTAGATGTAAGGAAGTCTTCTACTCACATATTTTCCTCCCCCAAACTACTCGATTCTGGAATTCTATTTCAGGTTTTGGTTTTCCGAATTGTACATGCAGAAGTTCAAGTGTAATGTAATGTGAATCAATATATTGCTGCCTAACTCTCGACATATCATTTCAATCAATATTCCTGATAGTAGCCGCCTCCATACAAAGTGGCTCTGTGCCCTGTTTTCTGTAAAAAAAATATAATCTGATTTTATATATTTATATATATGTATATATATACAGATGTATACATATATATATGTGTGTGTATATATAAACATATTTTACATTATATTTTCCCCAACTAAAGCAGAGTGTGACTTCGTAGTGTAAGTGGTCATATTTGAAACAAAATTGCCAAGTTGAGCAGTTAGATATCTGATAACATTACACTTGAACTCCTGTACAGTAAACGAATACCTGCTCGGGAGGGAATTTAACATCTCGAATTCGATTAAATTAAATTACTTAAGTAAAATGCTGGCAAGAATATCCATAATTTTAAAGTGATGAGGTCGTTGTATTCCCTATACTGAGTCCGCCGGAGTAATTTGAGTCAAATATGTACAACAACATCTTATGGATTTGAGTATCTTTATTAAAATATGTGTATCATTAGTCCAGATATGGTGCAGTTTGTCGACTGGATGAGTTGAATAATGGAGGGCATGTTGCGTATTTTTATATAAAGGTTTCCATAAAAGTCTCACGAGTTTCTAACTAAAATTATATAACTGGTATGCACGTTTAACAATTCAATTTATTTTTCTTATCCATATTGTTATTTAGTGTATAATCTGATAAACGACACATGCTTAAAAATAAGTATTCTGCAAGAAATATATACGAACACACATCACTCACATAGCAGGGACCTGATAGATCAAGACAAACTTTGAATCTCATAGATCAAGACATATTTTGAATCTCATAGATCAAGACAAATTTGGAATCCCATGAATCCAGAAAAAAAATTGAATTTCATAAATCAAAAAAAATTTGAATTTCATAAATAAAAAGAAAACATATTAATCTCATAGATCAAGACAAATTTTGAATCTCATAGATCAAAGTTAATGTTGGATGTCATAAATCAGTACATCATTTGAATGCCATTGATCAAGACACATTGTTAATGAGATTTAAAACCCCTATAGGAAATTCAACATTAAATGCAACATACATATCGAAACCCCTTACAGATAGACGAAACTATTTTTTATGAATAATATTCTGTGCCTGTTACTAAAATTAGTATAATGATTTTGAACACATTCCTGTTTTCCCTGATTATCTTATAGTTTCTAATGCAATTTCTGAATTCTTCCGTCTTCATTATCAGGAAAATTAAAGTAATTATACTTGTGATTGATGCGCAAGTGTTTTATTTAATCTTCTTTTACTGTTTTGTTTGTTTTTCTCTGCTCTGAGTAAAATTAAAAAATAATGAAACTGATTGAAAATACTGATAATTTGCAGAGAATAAATTAACGTAATACGTTGCGGATGCTTGCTAATTCATAGTAGTTAAAGAAACATAAAGATTTAATTTAGAGAGAAAACGTGAAAAATTAATATAATTTAGAAAATTAGAAATTAACAAAAATTCATAGCGCTTTGTCGGTCGTGCTTTGTGTTGTTTATTCGGAGGCATAATTTATATTAAATGTGCCTCTCTATGAAAATATGAGTCAGATTAAGATTCAGTTGATCGGTATATCAGAATTGTCTCATGACTTGTAACTTCTTTGATTTTTTTTTTAAATTGGAATTATCTTAATAAATAAATACACATTAAAACGATATACAAATATCTTACTTTACTGTATTTCCACACCAACAAATATTTTTTAAATCAAACATGTTCAAATGTCAAAATAATTCTTCGATATGAAAATAAAAATGGTTTTATAGTTGGTTACAATTTTCGTACGAAATGCGATACAATGAAACGCCACCCAATGATTTTTTACTATTATTTTAATTGATAAATTAGCAGGTAAATTGATTTAGTTCGAGTAGGGGGTGTATAAATAAATTCTTCAACAAACATCATACACAAATGAGAGTTATCGTTCTTCGCTAGTAAAAATACATTGAGAATCACGTTGCCTCTGTAGTAAACATGTATTATGTGCCACTAAATGTAGCTTCTAATGATACAACTCATGCTTTTATATCCCGTTAAATAAACTAAATATATTTATTTTAGGCTCAACATTGTACATTAAAAACGTCTGTTGTAGATAATAGATATTCGACATTAATGTTTTAATAACTAGAAATTTGAATAAATAGTTAATGCCTTATAAATATTTTTGCATTGAACCCCACACTTCCCGTGGGTAGCTGTTCTGTAGAAGTACTACTGATGAATAAGGTTCAGTGGGTAGGTTATTTATATAATTAAATATTTTTAAAGTGCAGAGCAGAAATCTGTCTCGTGTTTGCTGGAATGTAAAAAGCTAAATATTTCAGCAAAGCAAGTCTGCTTTCTGATTGGTTGTAAGCAGATGTCGATCTATCTGATTGGTCATTTCCTATGGTTGGTGTCAATCAGAAGTAATTTCCAATTTTCATTAAGAGCAACGTATATACATAAAAATATTGCATCAGTGTTTTTTTCATAATATACAAGGTGATGTTAATAAACACTTTTTCTAAAGGTAAAGCCAAAAATAAATAATAATCCTTTTAATTGCAAATAAATAATTGTTTAGCGGAGGTTTTTAATTGGTTTAAAATGATGTTTATATTTCAATATATAATTTGGATGTAAATACTGAGTGGCCGAAAAACAATGTTATGCGATACTGAAATACACGTGTTAGTAATTGTATGTAATGCACACGTTTCAAAATTAGGTATTTCAATGTGATTACAGCTATTTTTTATTGTAAGATATTGTATGCGCTTACGTTTTATATTTGATTTCCATTGGCATTGAATACATTATATTAACACGGTTAACGTCGTACTATACAGGAAAATAGTATGAAAATTTGAAACTTATTTTCAATTGCTAATAAAAGTGTTATAATTGTAAGCTGTTATATAACACGAGTTACCTAACATCATTTGCGTAGTCGCTATCGAATGAAGGCTAATAGGATAATTACCGCCATTGTATAAACTACTTACTGTTACATGAAGCCGCTATGAAAGGCACCGCCAAAACTGGGGGGGCAGGTCAGTACTTTTTGACGGACCGTCTTTTTAAAAATCTACACAAAAATTAAAACTGCCCCCCCATATTTTGGGGAGCCTGGCCCCCACACACATACACATTAAAAACCAAACTCATACAAATGGTCACCCATCTTGTACTGGCCAGCTCAGCTTAATAATACACTGAAATTTTCATCACTGAAAAATACGTTTTTTTGGCCTGTTTGGTCTTCCATAATTTTCTTCTTATAAAACGCAAACGTAAACAGAGTCGATCTAGACTCTACATTGACGCGAAATATCTAGTTACCTATATGTATAAGTGGAATTATTTGAAATTCAGGTACTTATATTATAATATTTTTGAATATTCTCTTATAAAATCATCCTAAATCTTAGTTAGACAATACATAAATAAATTAATTGTTTCAAAACCCCTTTTTTAATATTTAAGTACGTTTTTTTGTGCAAGACAAAAAATGTCAATTGTTAACTTTTTGCGAAAATTTAACATTTAAAATTTAATTAAAAATAGTAGAACATTTTTTACATTATTCTGTTTTCTATATGATAACATTCAGGGTTTTATCTTTCTGGAAAAAAAGTTACTCAGAAATAATGGATTTTAATAAATGTAATTTACTTTTAAAAAACAACAACAACTTGATTTTGCGGCCATTTTTGGCGGTGCCTACGCTATTAACGCCACGATCGTTTAATCATTTAAATAATAAAAGTAATATAACTCATTTTTAATTAATGAATGCTATCTAGAATGGGCATTATACTTTTTTATCCACATTATGTAAAAAAAAAAACGAACCGTAAATGTAAAATGTAAAATACAAATGTAAACTGAATCTAAACTAAAACGGAAACTGAACTTATACTCATATTTCAAGAGTATTAGGATCATCAATTTTCCTCGTTGCTAATGAACTGTAAATTATGGAATGGAAACATTTATTCTACGATTGCATTAGTATATAGTATTTGCGAATAAAATGTTACATATATATTAACAGTTGTGTTTAAATGAAATAAAATCTTTATAATTCTAAGAACGTGTCAGTATTACTGCATGCTGCGAAACTGCCTATGTAATATACATGCATGTATGAATAGGTTCGATTTTTGTGTAGCGTATACTAATCCTGATTAAAATCCGGCAATTTAAGACAAGTTTATGGATTCTAAATACATTTGTATTACTAACTACAAACAGATTACTACATAATTAGCGTCTACTGATGAATAACTAATATTATATATGTGGGCATCAGTTATACAACAAAAGATGAAAGGATGAAAGAGGATGAAATATCGCCGACCATTGAGGAGACGTATTAAGAGATCGTCTTCATTTAGATAATGGTAATATTCACTGAGTATTGAGGAAACTGATGAACTCGGACACAATATGACCGGTAAAACTGTATTTTCGTTTCTTCAGTTTGTTTTAACGAGCAAGTATAACAGTAGCTACAAAAACGAGGTGCCACGTACGCGTCTTATTTTTCAGTCACTGAATACGTACTTCTGCATTAGAATCAGCCTAGTTGTTAATAATGTATATTTAAGAATAGCAATTAGATTAACTTATTTTGAAAACGCACATTTATCTATTGAAACATACAATAGGTTGCGTTTATAATAATTATATACGCTCAGACTCTTTATAACAAATGTTCATTTGTAATATCGTATATTTAATATCCAACTGTTATCATTTGGCCGGAATGTCTGATTATCAATATATTTTTAAGGTTTCATACTGGATGTGAGACACTACTAAGCACAGTCGAATGTAAAGATGTATAATGTGTTTTCCATGTTTTTTACGTAATTCCTTGGAGTTAAATATAATTTACGTGTGATTAAATCTCAGTAAAAATTCGTAAAACTGATGTGTTTTTACGTTTTTACGGATATAAAGAAAAAGTTTATGAATACAACATTAAACTATCTTTCTTTACATATGAAATTCCGCTTTAATTGAATGGCACTTATGCATTTTCGGCTATGTTCGTAACTTAATAGTCAATGGATTGTTAATGTTCGAATAGGAATTTTTGTATGTGTATTATATATTTTGTATTTTCTCACATACAAACTCGAATATTGAAAAGAAAGCATATTCTGTCTCTCTAAAACATACTTCTTTAATTTATTAAAGACTAAAGAAAAATAAAACGGTGTATCCATATTAATTATTACGTATATTACTGAAAATAGTTAATGTTATTTAGACTATTTTCAATGTATTCTGATTTGCAGATCAGTAAGAATAGGAAATGCATCCCAAAGAAAACAAAAAGTTGGTGTTCTTCATGATTAAACGCCTTTACTCTCGACACATGCACGCATTTTAAATCTCAAATATATAAAATAGTGCTATATCCCCAAGAATTTTCAAACATAAATCTAGTTGTACGAGTAGATAAAGAATGAAAAGTTTGAATAGTTATAGCGCTGCTAAACGCCGCTTTATTAATCAAGCAGAAAGTCAAATTAGTAATATGAAAATAATATTCATGACATATTAGAATTATTTCCTAAAAACCTATAACTATTACATGTCAATGTGACCTGATCGGAATAGAAATTTTCGGTAGATATTAACTGATGATACACACTAAATTTTTAATATATCATGGATTTTATGTTTAATAATTATTTATTTTTCATTACTAAGACATGTTTCTTATTTTGTGAGTATATACTATTGTTTGTGTTACGTTTAATTCAACTAGCTGCGCTCGTCTTCTTTCTAATGCAAAAAATAAATCGTGACAAATGTTGAAAGATATCTGTTAATCAAAAGGATGTCTGAATGGATAAACATAACATTTCTAAATCTGTGAAGTCTTACCAAAGTCATGCTTGAGAAAACTTCCAAGTTTCCCAGATAAGAATTCAATTAACTTCGTATGAGATTGACAAGAAACGAAAATACATTTGAAGATTAAGCCGTTAAAAATAATTAAAATATTAAAAGACAACATGGTCGTAAAGAATGAGAATTAAAGCGGTCGGATTAAATGATATTCTAGAAAAAGAACAGGCAGAGGGATGCAACGTTTCGACGATTGGGCAGAGGCTGAAGCTTAGATGCCAGTTTAGGGTCTATCAGATTTGCGACTCTCTTTTGAACCCGGTCAAGGAGCGAGAGACTAGTAGCCGATGACCCAGCCCAAATATGGCAACAATATTCCATACATGAGTGAATAGTGGCCTTGTAGAGGTACAGGATACTTTCGGGTGTTAGAAGTCTTCTAGCACGGTAGAGAGAGTCCACCTTCCTCGCAGCGGCCCTGCCAATGCTCTCGATGTAATTGTTCCAGCTCATGTTTCCTGTAAACGTTCGGCCAAGGAGCTTGAGAGACGTACTCTCAGATAAAGAGTAATTTGGCATTGCTATAGGTGGTAGAGAAAGCGTCTTGTAATTATTGAATAGACCAATTTTTTCTTGGCGGCATTGAACGTGACCATCCATTTTTGTCCCCATTCCATTACTGATTGGAGGTCATTATCTAGTGTTTCTGCCATTACTTTAGATATATGTTCATTTGATTTCCGGTCGTGCCTGCTATAGAGTGTAGTGTCATCAGCATATATACCCATCTCAGAGGCAATTTTGTCGGGGAGGTCATGTATGAATATCAGGAACAGCAGAGGTCCAAGTGCCCTGGGGCACTCCCGCAATTATATCATATTGTTTAGAAGTACGACCGTCAAGGACAACCTGGATTTTTCTCCTATCTAAGAAGGATTTAATAATGTAAAGTATTCTACACGTGATACCGTATGATATAATCTTCCTGAGGAGACCCTCATGCCATACCCTGTAAAAAGCCTTGGATATATCTAGAGCTACCGCTCTGCCCTCTCCCGCTTTGTCCAGTGAATGGTATATGCGTTCAGAGATAACAGTGAGGATGTCTGCCGTGGAACGGGCTTGTCTAAATCAATATTTTTGGTCGGTCAGAAGTTTAGCATCTGTAAGGTGCTGGACTAGAGCATGGTTAATTAAGTTCTCAAATATTTTGGCAAAACGTGAGAGGAGGCTAATAGGGCGATAATTCAATGGGTCAGTTCTTTCGCCAGAATTCTTGAATACTGGTACCACAGAAGCAGTTTTCCAACAGCTCGGAAAGCAAGATTCATTAAGGCATTTATTGTAGAGTTGGGAGAGAACTGGAGCTACTTCGGCTGCGAACTTTTTTAATAGCCCAGCTGGTATGAGGTCGGGTCCACATGCTTTGGAAGTGTCAAGGTTTTTTTATGATAGCATGCACCTGAGCAGGGGTGATAATCAGATCGTCAAGCGTTGCGTCTGTCCGCATAGGAAATTGAGGTAGGGAGTGGTTTAGAGGGTCCAGTGTGGAGTTTGAGGCAAACCGACTGGCAAGCATGTTAGCCTTCTCGGTTGCTGAGCAAAGAACCTCGTGATTGTTGGTTAGTGGGGGAATTGTTGATTGCCCATTATTTACTACACTGTTGTAGATTTTCCAGAAGTCACGAGTTCCTAGTTTTTGTGCTTCGATGCGTTTTTTAGTGGTTTCCGTAAATTCCCACTTAGCTGTCGCTATTTCTTTCTTAACGTTACTTCTAGCTTCTATGTACTTCTGTCTGTTTGAACTGGACTTGTGTCGGTTATACCTGCGGAATGCATGCTGCCTTTGAGCAATGGCAGTTGCGCAAGTCGAAGTAACCCATTGGGGAGAGTGGGGCTTGCTATAGAATTTCTGCATGGAACATGTGCCTCGATTGTAGTTTTGAACCATTCAGTTGTCCCGGTGGCACACTGTTTAGCAGGAAGAGAAAAAATATTTCCCCATAGGGGGTCTCTGATAATATCTCTGATGGCTTCCTAGTCAGCCCTTTTATAATATCTCGTTGTTTTGAGCACTGGCTCTTCAGTTTTGGGTCTAGAGTTTAGGGCGATTTCAACCTTTATCACCGCATGAACAGCGTTCCCAAGTGGGATGTCAGCTTTCGTTACACAGTCATCAGGAACTGTGGTCAAAAACAGATCTAATAGTGATGCGTGTTGTTCTTCCTGATCAGGAGAGCGGGTTGGAAAAGTAACAATTTGCGATAGGGAGTGAGATACAGAGAAGCTATGAGTTGCGCTGCCTGCTGCATCTGTGTAAGCAGAGAATCCAAGCCAGTTTTTGTGATGAACATTAAAGTCACCACATACATGTACTTGGGCGCTAGTGTCGAAGGATAGTGTTCTGTCTATGCTGTCAGATACGTTGTTTATTATGGTGCAGTGTTGGGTCGAGGGAGAGCGGTAGAGAAAGTAAAAGTAGCTAATGTTGTATTGCATGATTAGTCTAAAGCACATAAAGGCTTGATCATCCGTTTCTAGGTTTGTTTCTCTTGTCAAGGGAAGGGTATAACGAATGTAAACTCCAAGGTATTTGTTAGAAGATATTCTTCAACATCAGCTTAATTAGTTCTAAGCCCACGGATATTTGTGAATGCAAGCCTCAAGGGAGGAGGCAAGTTGGATTTGTTTGACCCTAAGCCTGGTTTAAGCTTATTTTTAGATTGTACTGTCATCATTTTTACCGAGTTTCAGTTGGGTTAGGGGAAGCCGAACAGGAGGTTATGTAGAATATAACACGTGCATCACAAGTAGACCATCAGCTGACCCTCCATCAACTAGGACTGTGGCCTCAAAAAAGCCCACCGAGGATGAGTGCAGGGTCCCTTTCCATGCGCGCCATTGCACTGCAAACATCCCGATATTATACAACTGTTGATGGAGCAGCCGCTCTAAGCGCAACCAAAGAGTTAGGGCTCCTGTACTACCAGTCGGAAACAGCAGCCAGTAACTGTCAATCCGGTACCCTCAACCCATCAGAGGAAGGTCAACCCAATCTAATTGCTCAGGCATATATGGTACTCAAGCATTCTGAAGTGCCCATTTCCCTAGACAAGAAACAAGATCTACCATTGCCCTAGACAAGAAACAAGATCTACCAATGGGGTTTCTGTCGAATCACTGTGATAGTATGGCGGCGCCTTTCTAATAGGAAAATAAGGATTATGGATTCCGGGCGATAGGCAGGACCTATCTACTACTTTAGCAATTTAGGTTTGCAAACCGGTAATTTGTTTGAGTCACCAGCTCTAGGAAGGTTGTCATCCAAGACTGAATAGGCCTTCCTCCTCTTTGGTTTAGTTTCAGAGTTTTCTTTCTTCTAGACGGATGATCTGGAAATATCTCTTGGGTCCGTCACCACTGAGAGGGTTTGATCCGCGCCTGGGTTCTAATCCAGGTATTTCTGCGACCCCGCGTGGTTAGTTAATGCTATTGGGTTTGTTTGTAGACGTTATATATCTGTTAAATGGTTACACTCCTCAAAGTGAATTAGGGACATTGTTATTTCATTGTTACTGGATAAAGGGGTTGAGTAGAGCTCATGCAGTGTAAGCAACTTTGATTGTAAGGACACTTGTTAGGAGGAGATAATGTGGTTTGAGGCTGTCTCTTATATATATACATTTATTATTTTTCTTTATTTATTTTTTTTATTCATGTGAGCTTGGGTCTAGTGTAACATTAAAGTGTGAGTAGGTGTTAAGAGTTGAACTACGAGTTGTGCCCAAACTATATTTTAGATGACAGCAGGGCATGAGATGCGAGTGCACTATAGTACGGACAAAACAGTAAGTTTTGAGTCATGTGTAATTTGGTAAATAGATATATGGGCTGGTTTTAGTAGGTGCGAATAAAGTTGAAGGTACAAAGTGAGTTTCTATTATTGAGAGAGTTTTGCAGCTTTCAAGTAAGAATTATGGACATTTAGCATAGCAAGGAGCATTGGTTCAGTTTCGTATTAGCGTTGCAAAGCTATCTAAGAGGAGACATATTCGTGCAATGCAGTGCGGTGTGCTTTGCTTCCGAGTACATACTTTGGCTGTTAAATACCAACTGGAATAGGAATGAACTCAATGCATGTCTAAAGGGTAGAATTGTATAGATGTGTAGTGATGACTAAGCAGTTTGCATGTGAGGGTTAGGGGCTGGAAGTTAAAGATTCCAGTACAAAACGGTGTGAAATGTAGGAGATAGGTGGCGGTTTGGTGGAAAGGAGCAGATTGTTAGCCTTCAAGGGACAGGGGTTATCAATTTACAAGAAACATATCTACATTAGGATTTAGAGTGGCAGGTAAGGTTTTTTTTTTGCGCATGCAGGCTAGACAGAGGTAATCGTCTTGGAGGTAGAATGTATATTAGGATTTCGTAGCTAGCAGTAAGGTGTTTGTTTCAGTTACAAGAGCTAGTTCATGGCGGATCGGGAATTCGTATTTTTTTTTTATTTATAGGCAGGCATTAAGGTCACGCACAGAGCATAGCATCAACTCAGGAAGAATAGGTCTAGTATCACAGCTAAGATACTACATATTTAGGTTACGAATAGTGAGAGTTAAATTGGGCGGCACTTTTTTTGCACCTTACCATGGCTGTTAATATTAAGTATTGTACTTAAATAAAGTTCTTCTGTCATCTAAATAAGCTAAATAGGGATTCCCCCACCCGATTACTACGTCGATTGGACATGGTAAAAAAGAAAACATTGTCAGGAAATTGTTTTAAAATAAGTGAATCAAGAATGGTCAAGATGTGTGAGAAATTAGATAAAATTACATAGAATGATATGGGCACAAACGAAAAAAGAGAGGGTTTGATTTGTTTGGTTTTAAAAATAATAAAATAAAATAAGTAAGTAAAAATAGAATAAAATAAAATATAAAAATAAAATAAAGTGTGCAAAAAATGTACTTAGCTAAAATTGAGCTGTGTGGCTCTCTTCGACCACCATGCAAATTACGCTAAGGAATTCTGCCCTTTCTATCCCAGGTAATTGGATTAGGGGGATACACTTTATATTTGGGGTCGTTTAGTGTAGCTTTCTCTTCTTTTTTAAGGAGAAGGAAAGGAAGAAACCAATATTCTGCTTATATATTTTGAATAGATTCTGAACGTCGTCACATTTAGATTTTACAGTTACTTGGCCAGGCAAGAATTAAATTAAAATGGGAAACAAATAATTCATTAAAGATAACGCGATAATCTTTTAATAAGAACGGTTTTAAATTAAACTTATATGTTTATGAACAAGCGATTATAAAAAAGTACCTTAAATAAACCTCCAGACGTCCGGTGAATAAAACGGAAAAATGGGGTAAACACCATTGAACAATAAGTAGATGTTTCTTCTGTAACGTGGGGTGGCGAAGTGGAAAATGAGACAAGAATTAACAAAATGTATTGCCGCCAATGTATATTTGCTTACAAAAGTATTTGATTAACTGCAAGTAAGCCATATATATTACTTGATAACAAAAAAATGAAGCAGAGAAAATAGGGTGAAGAAAAAGGTGATTCCACGTGAATCGATAGTCTTGTGAAAGGTAACGTATCCAATGAGGTAAAATCAATATATATAAATCCAAGAAAGTTAGTTAAATTTCCATTCGCACAAGTAAAATCCAAGAAAATTGCGTAATTGGAAGATGGTCCAAAATAATCCAAAAGGCCGAAATCCATGGAATATTTCACAAATAGATGCAAGGAAAAGAGGAAATAATTCCAATAATATTATAAAAAATAAGGTATGCGTTTAACTTAGCTGCTGAGAAAAAGGAGAAATTAAGAAAAATGAGTGAAGAAGAAAAGAGGAAAAAATGAGTGTTGAATATAAAAAAAGATTGAATGGTGATTGAATAAAATAGAAAATAGACAAGTAAATGGTAAAATGACACAGACAAGATGACGTAAATGGCATCAAAATATAAGGCAAAAAGAGGTAAATTGAAATTCACAGGGCATTAAGAAAATATCAGCAGGAGTTATTAAAATGCACTAAAAAAGAATTCAGGGGAGAGGATGGCTGATATCAGAACATTTCGGATAACGCAACTGATATGTAAGTAAATGCAAATAGTAAAATATGAGTAAATATACATACAGTATTTTGGTTTGTAGGTAGATTGATATATTTGATAGATATGAGTATTTAAACAATGAAACGGAAATTGCAGATAAAAAACGGCCAAACAAAGCAGAAATAAAGAATAAAAGTAAAGAATAATTAAGTAATAAAATATTAAGTAAGTATGTAGAAAAAAACGATAATGTTAAAGAAAACATATATATATATATATATATATATATATATATATATATATATATATATATATCTCAAAGGGAAAAATAATTATTCATTGCTTCTCTGTATCTCACTCCCTATCGCAAATTGTTACTTTTCCAACCCGCTTCCCTGATCAGGAAGAACAACACGCATCACTATTAGATCTGTTTTTGCCCACAGTTCCTGATGATTGTGTAACAAAAGCCGACAGCCCACTTGGGAACGCTGATCATGCGGTGATACAGGTTGAAATCGCCCTAAACTCTAGACCCAAAACTGAAGAGACAGTGCTTAAAACAACGAGATATTATAAAAAGCCTGACTGGGAAGCTGTCAGAGATCTTATCAGAGACGCCCCGTGGGGAAATATTTTTTCTCTTCCTGCTGAACAGTGTGCAACCGAGACAACTGAATGGTTCAAAACTGCAATCGAAGCGCATGTTCCCATGCGGAAATTCTATAGCAAGCCCCACTCTCCCCAATGGTTTACTTTGACTTGCGCAACTGCCATTGCTCAAAGGCAGCATGCATTCCGCAGGTTTAACCGACATAAGTCCAGTTCAAACAGACAGAAGTACATAGAAGCTAGAAGTAACGTTAAGAAAGAAATAGCGACAGCTAAGTGGGAATTTACGGAAACCACTAAAAAACGCATCGAAGCACAAAAACTAGGAACTCGTGACTTCTGGAAAATCTACACCAGTGTAGTAAATAATGGGCAATCAACAATTCCCCCACTAACCAACAATCACGAGGTTCTTTGCTCAGCAACCGAGAAGGCTAACATGCTTGCCAGTCGGTTTGCCTCAAACTCCACACTGGACCCTCTAAACCACTCCCTACCTCAATTTCCTATGCGGACAGACGCAACGCTTGACGATCTGATTATCACCCCTGCTCAGGTGCATGCTATCATAAAAAAACCTTGACACTTCCAAAGCATGTGGACCCGACCGCCTACAAGCTGGGCTATTAAACAAGTGCTCAGCCGAAGTAGCTCCAGTTCTCTCCAAACTCTACAACAAATGCCTTAATGATTCTTGCTTTCCGAGCTGTTGGAAAACTGCTTCTGTAGTACCAGTATTCAAGAATTCTGGCGAAAGAACTGACCCATTAAATTATCGCCCTATTAGCCTCCTCCAACTTTTTGCCCAAAAATATTTGAGACCTTAATTTACCATGCTCTAGTCCAGCACCTTACAGATGCTTTACTTCTGACCTATTTTTATGCGGAGGATGAGGAGAGGAGGAGAAAAGTGGTTAAAAGAAGGGAACTATTTCGTTTAATCAAAGCATAAAATTTTTCAAGATGATTGAAATAGTTCTGTGGAAAATTGTAAAGTAGAAAATGTTAATTTTGAATAATTTACACACACACACATATATATAGGATTTAGACAAGCCCGTTCCACGGCAGACATCCTCACTGTTATCTCTGAACGCATATACCATTCACTGGACAAAGCGGGAGAGGGCAGAGCGGTAGCTCTAGATATATCCAAGGTTTTTTACAGGGTATGGCATTAGGGTCTCCTCAGGAAGATTAGATCATACGGTATCGCGTGTAGAATACTTTACATTATTAAATCCTTCTTAGATAAGAGAAAAATCCAGGTTGTCCTTGACGGTCGTACATCTAAACAATATGATATAAATGCGGGAGTGCCTCAGGGCACTTGGACCTCTGCTGTTCCTGATATTCATACATGACCTCCCCGACAAAATTGCCTCCGAGATGGGTATATATGCTGATTACACTACACTCTATAGCAGGCACGACAGGAAAACAAATGAACATATATCTAAAGTAATGGCAGAAACACTAGATAATGACCTCCAATCAGTAGTGGAATGGGGACAAAATGGATGGTAACGTTCAATGCCACCAAGACAAAACTGGTTTCATTCAATAATTACAAGACACCTTCTCTACAACATATAGCAATGGCCAACGACTCTTTATCTGAGAGTACGTATCTCAAGCTCCTTGGCCTAACGTTCACAGGACACATGAGTTGGAACAATTACATCGAGGGCATTGCCAGGGCGGCTGCAAGGAAGGTGGGCTCTCTCTACCGTGCTAGAAAACTTCTAACACCCGAAAGTATCCTGGTCACTATTCGCTCATGTATGGAGTATTGCTGTCATATTTGGGCCTGTGCATCGGCTACTAGTCTCTCGCTCCTTGACAGGGTCCAAAAGAGAGTCGCAAATATGATAGGCCCTAAACTGGCATCTAAGCTTCACCCTCTGCCCCATCGTCGAATCGTTGCATCCCTCTGCCTGTTCTACAATTATTATAATGGTGAATGCTCTGAAGAACTGCAAACACTTGTGCCCTCACGACGTGAACACCCTCGACAGACCCGACAAGCTGCAAAATCCCAACCCCACACTGTAGAGATCCCTAGATGTAAAAGATCTTTCTAGTCTAGTAGTTTCTTCCCCAGAACTGCTAGACTTTGGAATTCCAGTCCAGGTTACTGCTTCCCCAACTGTACTGACATGCATAAGTTCAATTGCAACGTGAACCAACATATCGCTGCCCTAATCCCTACATAGTACCCCAGTAGATGTTTCCCCTGATAGTAGCCCCCTACACCAAAGTAGCAATGTTCCTTGTTTGGGGTGAAAATGTAATAAAAAAAAATAGCTATGAAATTTACAAATTAGCATACTTACATTTGGACTTATGTTTACAGAAAGAGATCGGTTCGGTTTTTCCATTTATTATATTGTTACTTTTGGGGGAGGTTATTATAGATATATATTTGATTTTGCAGAAGCAACATGACTGAAAGCCTGTAGTATAAGACTAAACTTTTTTATGATAGACCATTCATTTGAGATCGGAATATGATTTAGTTTGTTTGTTTTTTTTAATTAAAGTAGTTAAATAAGTTCCTTGGCAATTATGTGAATTATGGTTGTTACCAGATAAAAAAAATGTTGTTTGATATTTTTTCTTAATTAATGTTGAAGTAGCACGTATAAGCAGGATGTCCGCAAGGTGTGGCTACATTATGTAGCCAGACCTTGCGGAGGCATCCTGTAGATCATGTAGCCAGACTTTTTGGGAACCCTGTATATATATATATATATATATATATATATATATATATATATATATATATATATATATATATATATATATATATGTATATATGTATATATATATATATACTTTTGAAAATAATAAGCGGAAGTTTCTCAAGAGCTCTTTCGGCTATCATCTCATCAGGAGAAAATCTCTAGCGCACTAAATAATATTATGTCGAAAATAAAGAGTCCTAATGGGGAGCTTAATGAATGTGCCAAAAGAACTGGGACACTAAAAAAAATTATTAACGTTTAAATAACGATTAAAATATTGGCACAACGAGGAAGGGGGAGAAAAGATTCAAAGTTCCCCAAAGAGAAACAATGCGTTGGATGTTGCCTTTTGCCGGCACATAGGATGTTGACGCACCGCAATAGCGACAGACTCCAAAAGCTTTAAATAGTTTCTTGAGTCCGTTCTATGTATCACCTCGAACCAGTCTATTTTATATCTATCGGCACAGCACGGGTTGTCAAGCAAATGCTGGCCAATAGCAGAGTCCAAGGCTTCAGAAGGAGAGAGACCACCAGCCCCCATCCTTTCTTTTCCGATCTTCGATGGAACATGCTGGTTCATTCGAGTCAAAAGATGCAAGGATGTTTTCCCAACATAATCAGCATGACACTGGCATTTAAATTGATATGCAATATTGCTATTTTGGATGTAAGGCAAACTATCCCTGTGAAAAGACGGAAAAGCAGGTCCCGTAGTATATACCAAACACAAAGAGACAGAATAAAAGCAGTAGTAAATACTTATGAGAATCTGTTTGAAAAGTCTATTACTCTTTTCCCCAATCTAGGATACTTTTAAAGAAACCGGTCATTTCAAGCGTCGAATCTTTTTAGGGGATTTACAATCCGCAACATTTTTGGAAATACTGTTATCAATAAGGTCAACATGATAACCATTATTAATGAATATTTCTCTGATCTTATCGGGTTCGGCGTCTAATATGTAAGGCGAACAAATCATGAGGGCTCTATATACCAAATTATTAATTAGGCCGACCTTATGTGATTTTGGTACAAAACACTACCAGTTAACATATAGGCCAGTAAATGTCGGCTTTCTATAAATTGTAGTGAGAAAGCCCCCCATAAACATTCGACAAGAACATCCAAGGAGAGAAGCGAATTGTCCTTCTAACTATCCATAGTGAACTTAAGAGCCCCATGCGCAGAATTCAACCTATTAAAAATATTGACGCTTCCCCTTGCAATGGAAAAATAGCAAAAGTGTCGTCAACATATCTGAAATATGCAGTGGGTTTAGTTGTAGAATTGAACATAAAGGATTCATGGTACCCTACGACAATATCCGCTAACGTTGGGGCCAACGTACTCCCTATTGAAACCCCGTCGATCTGACAGCACCTAATATCACAAAAACTAAACTCCATGGAGTTTGTGCACATTAAAATGAATTAAATAAGAATCTCTTTAGAAAACCGTGGAGAAGTCAGGCGACCATCATAGAGCGCGTCGGTTCATATACGTATAGTCTCATCCAATGGTATGTAAGTAAAGAGACTAGATACATCAAATGAGCACGTAAAATACGTCTCTGCATTTGAATCCAACCCCTGTACACAATCATCGACCCGAAAAGAATCTGGCATGAAGGGCGTGGTATATAACTGGCGCACATGTTGCAGAATTCCACAAGCCACTGAGCTAAAGAAAGTTGTGCCGAACCAACCATTGATAAAATAGGTCTCAGTGGAACATCTTGCTTATGGATTTTGGGGAGACCATTCATTCTGGGACGTTGTGACCCAGAAGGTCAGATCCTGTCATAGACGTTATTGCAAAAACGTTCTGTTTAAATAATGCAAGTAGACGTCTTTGCATTTTTGCCTCGTTCTTGCAAGTATTATCCGTCAACTCGACGGGGTCGAGTAAACGGAATTTCGAAACATCATTGAGAATAACTGCCATTTTCTCAACGTAGTCCGATTTGTCCAAAATCACCTCTCCTGCACCTTTTTTTCTGGTTTGCACATATAAATATCAGTATTGGACATTAACGCTTTCATAGTTTTAAATTGCGGTATGTTCCAGACACAGTCGACAGGTGTGTTACTATACCGGTGGGCTAAGGCAACTAAACAAGATTTCGTCCCAGATTTTTTCCCGAGAAATTTGGAACATTATGTCTCAGTTGGGAGAACAAAACTTCAAAGGAAGAACGTGTTCTATCTTTATTAATACTCGTAGGGGCAATACAAAAATCTTAACCCCTAGGCAGAACTCTATTTTAAACTTCTGTATCAACAGATTTCGACAAATTGAAAATGCGTTTGCTTCCATTAATGTGTTCACACCCATTTGGAAACATGTTGCCTAGCAAAATGATCACCGATAAATAAATACTTGCAAAAAGAGAAAAGGTCAAGAAAGTGCAGGAATCCCCTTCACTACGGACCAGAGGTAATGACGATTACTAATATACATCTCTCTAACTTCTCTGTCAAATTATTAATATCGTCTCCATAGACAGACTTGGTTTCACCCTAGATGCAGCAATGCGTTTCCTGATATAAAGTGGGGTCACATCTTGTTCCAGACAAGAACGCAAACAAGCTATAGAAGGATTGGTAGATCTAATTCTACTCCTTTCTCGAACAATATTATTACATGTATCAATTTGGTGCTGCGTGTAACTCTTCCGAAGATATTTAAATAAATGTTCGGAGGTACAGAATTTATATACAGTTTTGAAAATAATAAGCGGAAGTTTCTCAAGAGCTCTTTCCGCCATCATCTCATCAGGAGAATATCGATAGCGTAAAAAATAATATTATGTCGAAAATAAAGAGTTCTAATGGGGAACTTATTGAATGTGCAAAAAGTACGGGGACTCTAATCTATTATATAAATATATATATATATATATATATATATATATATATATATAAATATATATATATATATATATATTTATACACACATATATATATATATATATATATATATACATATATATACAGGTTGCCCAAAAGTCTTGCTACATAATCTACAGGATGATTCCACAAAGTCTGGCCCCATAATGTGGATTCCCTGTATGTATGCATTTTATTAAAAGCTCGACGTCTGCAATTAATATTAATTCGCTGATTTGTATTAGGGAAATAGTTTGAATTTTGTTGATTGTGTTCAAAACATGTTGGAACAATGATTGTACGGGGAATGTTTTTGAGGGGATAATGAGTGTTGTTAGTGTTAGGATGGCTGTTAGGAAAATATTATTGATTACTACCGAGATGACACCCCTCCCCATATATACATATATATATATATATATATATATATATATATATATATATATATATATATATATATATATATATATATACCGGTGGGCATATGTATGTACATAATTCGGAACGAAGTAAACACGCAATACTAAATCTTCTATAGAATTCCTTTTTTACCAGGGTAGAATGTCATGCATAATTCTTTCTCCCTTCATTACCTGTCTCTCATGACTTCACATAATCTGATCGGGGCGGGCTGTCTAAGTGGATACCCCGCTCTATAGCTGTGCCTTACCGCTCGTAATTGCGGAAGTACATCCAACTATGCACCCTATTTGGAGCAGAGAATGCTTAAATGGTCACCCATCTGGTACTGGCCAGGTGTATCTTGGGTAAGCTTGGTCATCTGGTGAGGTCCAGTGTGTCAATATGATTCTAATGCATACAAGTCACAAACAAGGCAGTAAGTGCCTATTTGTCCAATGTATTATATATTGATCCGGATTGATAATTCCCATTAATGATTTTATTCATATAAATATTACCATCCTTTGTATCATATTCTCGATGTCTTTGTGGGTGTAACCTTCGACTTTCTTCTGGTTTATCTAGTCGAACCCAGATATTTTTCTGATGAACTGCGTAAGTTTTAGGGAATTTCGTCTTCAGTGTACGGCTCATTCAGAACTTAACATTTTTTCACATACCTCAGCTGCCAGGTAAAATAGAATTGGATAGACGTCTTTCAAAGGAAGAACACTGGGGTCATACAACAGTTGAGAAGTTGTAAGGCGCAAGATCCTTACGAGAGGTCTGGTCATTCGGAGCTCGAAGGTAGCACAGAAGGCTGCATGACACTTTGTCTCATGTAGTTGAGAGCAGGTAGATCCCCATGGGAACTACATGATGCAGTCATTGTTGCCTTGTACAAGAACAAGGGCGCAAAGTCAGGCTTTTATAACTAATGGGGAACCCCCCTGCTCGCTACCGCAAGTAAATTCCTTGGTGGTGTGCTCTTAAAGAGACTGATGCGTTCCATCGCAGAAGACTGGCCCCAGAAAAATAATGTTGCTACAGAGCAAATAGGGGCACACAGACATGGTCTTCGTCCTCAGATAATTGCGAGAGATATGGCAAAATAAAAAAAAAACAGGGGAATCTATGTTACGTGTTCGACCTGGCAACATTTTATGCATTGAGCAGGAAGGACCATTGACTGATCTTGAAGCGCCCCTGCTCCCCTCTTTAAAGCTTCTGAGAATGACGATTCAGGTGCATGAGAAACAGAGCTCAGAGTGAACAAAAGCCCTAAGAAGCTTGCCTCATTTTCAATGGTGTGAAACAAGTATTCGTCCTGGCACCGACTCTTCAGTATCTTCTTCAGAATTATGCTCAACCAGGCGACCGAAGATCTCGGCGATGATGGCGTTGTCTACATTTGCTATTGCCTCGAAGGTAGTTTTTTCAACCCCAGAAGGGGTTAAGCCCACACAAAGACTCTCGAACAACTGATCCGTGACCTCGTCTTTTTCGAAGCCACAGCTCCCGTTAGACATACAGAAAAACCTTTTATCGCCTTAACTCCTGCTTCGGTAAGGTTGCCAAGCTTTTCGGACTAAATGTCAGCATTATGAAGACAGAATTCCTCACCTGATCGTTATTCAGGTAGTGTACCTCCACCGTACATAACAATTTGCGATACTAAGCTGATGTCAGTTCATCAATTTACCTCCCTGGAAGCTACCATCACATCAGATTACAAGCTCGACGAGGATTAGTACTGACCAAGGCAAGCAGGTCTTTTGACAGATTATAAATGGATTCTGGAAAAATCACACTTGAAGAAGAGAACAAAAATAAATATGTACATACCTCTAACCTCCTGTACGGCTCCGAGTCATGAAGAACTTACCATCACCAACTGCAATTTATCTAACGTTTCCACCAGTGTTTTCCCCCCGCACCATCTTTAACGTTCACTTGAATGACTACGTCACCAATATTGAGGGTGATAGAGCAGGCGAAGATAACCAGCATCCAGGATATGCTGTTGAATTAGGAGCTACGTTAGGCACGACACGTCTCCTGAATGAAGGAGCATCGCCTGGACAAAACAACCTTATATGGCCTACTCTCTACTGGCTACCCTCACAAAGTTGCACCGAGGAAACGATATAAAGACCTTCGGAAGAATTCTCCTGATGACTACCACATTGAC
>NC_136492.1:134207018-134269518 GCF_053919585.1 Euprymna scolopes | reverse complement strand
AATTTTTTTTATTTATCTTTAAAGAAGTGTTACGTGTTATCGGTGATCTTATATACCGATAAAATCTTATTAAACCAATCAACACTCTACCTACCCCTAAGTATTAATATATGTATTATATGCATTTTATATTATGGTAGACCCTATACAGCTTTTTACATTGCACTTCATATAATACCTTACTCTTTTATCTTAGAATATGATAAATGTCCTCCAAATATACTTAAATGTTATTGCTTTAATCTGTACCTGATAATTCCACGTTAGACGTCGTATCCCAATTATATTACGTACGAATCTTCTCTACTCTGCTGATCAGAAGCATTCAGCTTAAAAATTACTTAGAATGACGAGTACGCTCTATCCTCCAACTAGAGGTTTATATACCTTTTATTGAATACGTGAGCCAATTTATATTCATCAATATATAGTTTTTTGTGACTCAATTTATTCCTATTGTTCTCGTAAATATGTTCCAATGAATCGTGTTGAGCTTTATATTACCCGGATAAGGCTCCTCTTAAAGATAATGTAACTCACCCTCTTGTTCTTACTCTTTAAGCTATATATATATATATATATATATATATATATATATATATATATATATATATATATATATATATATATATATAAGTAGGTTGTAGTTTGCTTGAAGCATTGTTGAAAAAAATTATAAGGTAAAATTAAAAGCCAAGAACAATGCGAGATTTTTTTTATATAGAGTAAAATTAAATGCAAACAAAAGAAATAAAGTTCTTTTTTTGTTGTTTGTTTTTTCTTTTTCACACAAATTTTAACTCTAAACAACAGTAATTTTTTTTCTGTTGTATTCAATGGTGATATAAATCTCAATATATTTCAGACTTATTAGTCCATTTTCAAGAGAAGACAGCGGAAGAGTGTTCAAAATTGGAAAAGTAGCCGCCGAGTTTGCCACGTGATACCGCGAAATATAGAACAAAAAATGACGTTAGGAGAACGTTAAAATAAATCAGTTGATGTTTGAAATACTTGTTGCGTTTGTGAATCAAGGGAGATGACTATTCAAGCAAGTTTTTTTTTTTTTAATTATTGTTTTTCTTATGTTTTAAACTTGTATTATAAAAGCGGAGCTCAATTCCAGTATATTGTATTGTGTGGGAGTATTTTTTGAAATAATTAAAGATTCGAGGATACGAAGTTGACCTACGTTTCTTGAAGAAGCAAGAATGTTGATGTGAAAATCTGGTTCTGAATTAATGCAAGTGTGAATATGTTTATAGAACGACGAAGCAGTAGTGTTACGTGCTCTTTAATGCGGTGATGAAGCAATCTGGTAGTGCTTCCGATGTAAGATGCACTGCATTTAGCGCATTGTAGGTCGTAAACAACGTGGTTCTTACAGCATAAACCTGTGTGTGATATTGGGCAATTAGAGAGTGAACAAGGGGAAGGTGTATGCGATGGATGTTTTCGGTTGAGCTGTTGTCTTAAAGTAGATCCAGTGTGGATGAGTTGAATGTTGAGCCCCTCGCTGCGGATGGCTTTTCGGATTGAAGATGAGATTTTGTCACTTAGGAAGGGCAGTTTTAGAAAACAATTGTTAGAGAAGGGTCGGGTGTTGCGTTTTTTTCTTTTTAAGTGAGGATAGGATCGTATCAGGGTAGCCGTTTAGTGAGAGGGTCTGTAGGAAATTCTTAGTGTGTGTATGTTTGTCGGAGATGTTAGTGCATTTGTCTTGTATGCGTGAGATTTCGGCATGTGCGTAGTTTAGTTTGTCCTTGAGAGATAGCGCAGATTTGAAATGTACGAAGAGGCGTTTGCTGGCGGGTTTTCTGTAGAATTCAGTGCATATGGCACCATTTTTGTTTTATTTGTATTTTAAAATCAAGTAGAGAAAGGGATTCCGAAGAGTCTGGGTGTTCTATAGTAAATTTTAAGTTTGGGTCGGCGTTATTGAATTTGTGGAAAATGTTAATAGCTTCTTCGCGGGAGTATGTGATAATTAAAATGTCATCGATATATCTAGTAAAAAGGAGATAAGAATAGCAGGTACTAAGGGTGTGTCTTTCGAGTTTGTCCATATAAGCAATGGCAAGAATACGTGATAGACTGGAGCCCATGGGTAGTCCAGATACTTGTTTGAACGTGTTTTGTAGGAAAGTAAAGTAAGTGTTGTCTACTATAATACGGAGGAGTTGTAAGAGATCTCCTGGAGTAATTCCGAAGCATATAAAAAAAAAATCTCGCATTGTTCTTGGCTTTTAATTTTACCTTATAATTTTCTTCAACAATGCTTCAAGCAAACTACAACCTACTTATATCCCTCAGTCTCAGCCAGACAGAGTTTGCACTCATTAAGTGCATCTTCAAAACTACGGAAAAACGCGCTAGTTCAACTGCCAAATCTACTTTTTGAAAAAATGCCGTAAAAACAAAATTATTCCTAACACAATCAGGAACATAAATCTGCCAACATGTTTCCGTTTTCTACACACTTCACGACAATTTATATATGACTATTGCTTCAAAATAATCATGAAGCAACACCACCGGACTCTACATGGTCATATTAATTCAGTCAAGAACCTCCGGAATTCACTCACTTCATCTACCCATAACGGTCATTCGCTAAACAACATCCAATCTCTGATCGACCGCGCATACCATTCCAGCTTCAACAATGAACAGAAACGTCTCATACGCAAATTTACTTGGCTTAAACAGAAAACTAATAAACCGGTCTACAACAGACACATACATAATTCACAGGATTCTTCCACCGACAAGTCCCTTAAAGATCATCTTCTCGTAACTGACCTCACTAACTCTCTTTCCACAACTGAAACGGATCTCCTTTCACTTGGCCCTAAGTTTATCACCACAATGAAACTGACGGATAAAGCTAAACTCAACATAGAAACGCAGTTCTGCAGAACTGCTTACCACCTTAAATGGCTGCACGCTTTTGCCCCGCACGAAAACAAGGACACCCCCTCAGCCTCTCAGGTAATCACAACACCTCTTTTCCTGTTTTTCAGCTTGATCACCTTTATACCCACCTCCTAATAATATTCCACTAGATCTAAAACTTTCAAGGTTAAAGCATAACCTCCTCAGAATACTTGAACGCGAACAACACCATATTACCCCCAATCTTACCAGGAACCAATACATCACCCTTAAATCCCTTAAAGACAAAGATTTAGTTTACTTACCCTCTGATAAGGGCAGAGAATTTTGCGTTATATCACAGAAATCTTATAACAACCTTGCTATAGAGCATCTTTCCAATACCGACCTTTACACCCCAGCACATAATATCACTGCTGCTCGTATTGAGAACAACATTAACAAGACATGGTCTCAAATTTGTTTCAAAGAAATCTAACAAAACAACACAGACTAAATGTTATTACTAAATACAGCAAATTACCTACCTTTTATCACCTTATTAAAACCCACAAAAATAGCACACACACACAGATCAGACCCATTCTTTCAAGCGTTAACGGCCCCCTTTATAAAATCTCTTGGTTAATATCCCGCCTACTTAAACCTCTACTCTCTACCTTCCCAGCCCATGTTAGTAGTTCCAACCAAGTAATTAACAGACTCAACGATCTACCACACCATCTACTCAAACTATACAGATACCCATTTAGCCTAGACGTCGTTTCTTTATACACCTCCATTCCTGCACATCCAGCCATTAATCTCATGGCAGACATTATAGCATCTAAAAACCCACAATGCTTCGGAATTACTCCAGGAGATCTCTTACAACTCCTCCGTATTATAGTAGACAACACTTACTTTACTTTCCTACAAAACACGTTCAAACAAGTATCTGGACTACCCATGGGCTCCAGTCTATCCGGGATTCTTGTCATTGCTTATATGGACAAACTCGAAAGACACACCCTTAGTACCTGCTATTCTTATCTCCTTTTTACTAGATATATCGATGACATTTTAATTATCACATACTCCCGCGAAGAAGCTATTAACATTTTCCACAAATTCAATAACGCCGATCCAAACTTAAAAATTTACTATAGAACACCCAGACACTTCGGAATCCCTTTCTCTACTTGATTTTAAAATACAAATAAAACAAAAATGGTGCCATATGCACTGAATTCTACAGAAAACCCGCCAGCAAACGCCTCTTCGTACATTTCAAATCTGCGCTACCTCTCAAGGACAAACTAAACTACGCACATGCCGAAATCTCACGCATACAAGACAAATGCACTAACATCTCCGACAAACATACACACACTAAGAATTTCCTACAGACCCTCTCACTAAACGGCTACCCTAATACGATCCTATCCTCACTTAAAAAGAAAAAACGCAACACCCGACCCTTCTCTAACAATTGTTTTCTAAAACTACCCTTCCTCAGTGACAAAATCTCATCTTCAATCCGAAAAGCCATCCGCAGCGAGGGGCTCAACATTCAACTCATCCACACTGGATCTACTTTAAGACAACAGCTCAACCGAAAACATCCATCGCATACACCTTCCCCTTGTTCACTCTCTAATTGTCCAATATCACACACAGGTTTATGCTGTAAGAACCACGTTGTTTACGACCTACAATGCGCTAAATGCAGTGCATCTTACATCGGAAGCACTACCAGATTGCTTCATCACCGCATTAAAGAGCACGTAACACTACTGCTTCGTCGTTCTATAAACATATTCACACTTGCATTAATTCAGAACCAGATTTTCACATCAACATTCTTGCTTCTTCAAGAAACGTAGGTCAACTTCGTATCCTCGAATCTTTAATTATTTCAAAAAATACTCCCACACTAAACAATATACTGGAATTGAGCTCCGCTTTTATAATATAAGTTTAAAACATAAGAAAAACAATAATTAAAAAAAAACAAAAAAAAAACTTGCTGGAATAGTCATCTTCCTTTGATTCACAAACGCAACAAGTATTTCAAACATCAACTGATTTATTTTAACGTTCTCCTAACGTCATTTTTTGTTCTATATTTCGCGGTATCACGTGGCAAACTCGGCGGCTACTTTTCCAATTTTGAACACTCTTCCGCTGTCTTCTCTTGAAAATGGACTAATAAGTCTGAAATATATTGAGATTTATATCACAATTGAATACAACAGAAAAAAAAAAGTACTGTTGTTTAGAGTTAAAATTTGTGTGAAAAAGAAAAAAACAAACAACAAAAAAAGAACTTTATTTCTTTTGTTTGCATTTAATTTTACTCTATATAAAAAAATCTCGCATTGTTCTTGGCTTTTAATTTTACCTAATATATATATATATATATATATATATATATATATATAGAGAGAGAGAGAGAGAGAGAGAGGGAGAATTGAATAGTACACACTCAAATCAAAAATTTGTACAAAATTGGAAGCAATGCTATATAAAGCGTTGTCGTATTATCGTATTATATTTAAATGTAATGCCTTAAATTTACTTCTATATTTTTAATGTGCATTATTCTTACTTTCTTTTCTGATGAGAAAACACCACATCGAAATGACCATATTGTGTCTTTCTTACTCGTATTTAAATTTTCTTATCTTATTGATTTTATTATATTGTAAATATATATATATATATATATACATATATACATATATATTATATTGTATATATATATATATATACATATATATATAGATGTAATATGTAATTTAATATTTCTGTTTCTACTTTTAATAGAGGTGAGTTTTTCTTATATTTATAAATTTTGTTCTGTTAAATATGTTCGCTTTTATGAGATAATTGTAGACATGTAGATATTTGAGTGTTAACCCATATATATATATATATATATATATATATATATATATATATATATATATATATATATATATATATATACCTTTTCGGACAAATGTTAACCTCCACATATGTAAAATATTTTACTTGTATAAAGCGAATGATTTACCTGACAGTTATTTAAGCCTCTTATATACGACGTGTAAAAAAAGAGGTTATATACATAGAGTAGTAAATAAATGCCCAATAAGTAAACATAAAGTTAATATTATTTTAATATCAATCGGATTTTCACTTTATTCGCCAGTAAATCTTTATGAACTGAAATCAAGATAAAATGTATAAATATTTTTACTTTGTCGCCTTCTAATTGTTACGTCATCATTGTAACTGACATTCGACTATAAAAAGTAATAATTTTCACGAAAAAAAAAATCAAAGCCTTCCAACCGATTTCATACGTTGTTTAGATTATCGAATTGTATCCTAAAAATATTGGAAGTAGTCGAGATAAAATATCAGAAATAATTAGACGTAGCCATACATTTACCAATAATATACCGATATGTTTGTTTTTATTATGTAATCAGATATATGTCACCGAGTGAATAAGAAATGTATTCGTTTTCTTTTAAAATATAAATTTACTAATTATACCCACTATCCTTACTTGCATTGTACAATTGTGTGCTTGATTGATCGGTATCGCCTGCAGTTACATATGTATGATAGTGGAACCAAGTTTAATTTTTATTTATGTTGAGGCCGTGAGTAAGAGGATTTTACGAATCTAATGTTATACTTACGTCTTATGTGCGATTTAAAAAATAAAAATATTTACGGGCATCTATATTTATTATGACATAAGAATGAGCACTCACGTGCTATTTAAAATCCATAATTATTTTAAACAAATTAAACGATATGTTTATTGTGTGTCTTGTGAGAGAATAATATAGTTTCTATGCAAATCTTTTTTTTACAATTACCAAGAGATTTGTTAAATGTCATGGAAAATCCTATATTTCTTGTCTGGTGCCAGTGCAAGCAGGTTGTTTTCTGAATCAAGAAACAAAATTCTCATGAGGCAGTATTCCCGGAGTTAAGTTTTAAGGACTATAGAGATGACTTTAAATTATAGTAATATAAGGTTGACAAATATTTATCATTTACGACCATGTGTTGCTTGTTTGTTTACTATTATTTATTGTCGGGTTCAATTGACAGTGAGTTAATCTATACAAAGATTTAGGAATTGAATTTGTATACTTTTAGATATGTTGTATTTATACTTTTCGATATGTTATATTTATGTACACATATATGTATATATATATATATATATATATATATATGCATACATATATAATTATCTCTCTCTCAATATATATATACATATATATATATATACATACATATATATACAGACACACACACATATATATATATATATATATATATATATATATATATATATATATATATATATATATATATATATATATATATATATATATATACATATGTGTGTGAACTACGAACTCCATTAATCGAGTAATTTAGGCATACTATGCTATTGTTTCTAAATATTAATATCGTCTACCAGACAAATATTACACACATAGACACCCACACAGACACACACACAATCAAAGACACACACACACACACACACACACACATATATATATATATTTTAATAACTAATAATTCGCTATATTACACATTCTCGGAGCAGTCGGAAATAATTGATGGTTTATAGTAATGTATTAGAGGAAAAGTTAAGCTATTTCCTATGCAAAACTTTATGTACTATTACTAAGAGATTAGTTCAATGTCATTGAATGTCCTATATTTCTTGTCTGGTGCCAGTGCAAGCAGTTTGTTCCTAAATCAAGAAACATAATTCTCCTGAGGCAGCATTCACATTTTAAGGACTATAGAGACGACTTAAAATAATATTAATATTAGCTGAGAGAATATACTTAGATATAAATTATGTAGAAAATGTTCTTGCTATCCCAACTTGCCTTACTAAAAATTATGTGCAATGTATTCTTCAATTGACAGTAATTTTATCTTAACAAAGATTTATAAATACAATTCGCATGATTTCAGATATGTTATATATATATATATATCTATATATGTATTTTTATATGTATATATATATATACATACATATATATGTACACATATATAAATATATATATATATGTATGTATATATATATATATATATATATATATATATATATATATATATATATATATATATATATAAACTAAGAACTTCATCAATTGAGTTATTTACACACTATAAGCTAGGGCTTCAAAGTATAAGTATCGTTTCCTAAACAAACACACACACACACACACAAACACACACACACACAAACACACACATACACATAAATATATACATAATATGCATATATATATATATATATATATATATATACTGTAATAGCCAAATAATTAGCTATATTACACATTCTCATAGCAGACGGAAATAATAGACACTATACAGTAATTTATTGTTTGGAACGTTTAAGTTCTGTTAATATATATTAATGAGCAATACAGTTTACTACTGTAAATAGGATTTACAAGAGTAAACTTCAAATATATGGAACAGTAATAGGTGAATGTTTTCTTTGTGTTCTGAGAATGTTCGTGACAAATTTTCTAAGGTACACTCACGGGTGTTCCTAGAAGTAAGTGTTTCAAACTAGCTAATAAACAGATATTATAACATATTAATGAAGTCAACAGTTTTATTCCTGATGTTTGATTAATAAAGAGATGTAACCGGTGTTGTGTATCATGGACTAGTAAAGTACGATATCACACACAATAAATACATTTTTTTTTCACTATGATATATCTACTGATAGTAAAATAATACGATAAAAACAATATAAATATGTATATATATATATATATATATATGTGTGTGTGTGTGTATGTGTGTGAACTATAAACTTAGTATATAAATATATAAAAGAAAATGCTAGTTTACTTGATATCTACACTTGACATCGACGGAATCTTATAGAGAGTGCTGTCCACGTTGACTCCAGACATGATGGAGGCTGACGAGACCACTGCGGGATAAACACTTTTGACTGCACGGACCGGGGCGCCCGCAGCTGCCGCAGATAACATCATGTAATTATATTGCTGTTAACGCTTCCCGGAGCTTCCGCCTGCAGCATTTCTACGGTAGATATTCTCTTTAACTGAAAGGAGGAAACAGCCTTGTGGGCAGTTTACCCCAGGTGTCATGGTCTCCAGCGGAAGTGGACTACTGGTGTTGGTCAATGTGGTAGTTACTAAAGGAATTCTTCCGAGAGTCTTTATATAGTTCCTTCGGTGCGCCTTTGTGATGGTAGCCAGGGGAGATTTCGCCATATATTATTATCAAGTCCAGGCGGTGATCCTTCATTCAGAAGACGTACCCGGCCTTACAGAGATGGCACTTCCGCAGCATGTCGTGGATGGTTTTGATCTTCGCCTTCTTATGACCTACACATTGGTGGCATAGTCATTCAACTGAACGGTAAAGATGGTTCGGGGAAAACACTGGTGGAAACACTCGAGGAGCTGTAGGTTATGATGGAACTTCTTCACGACTCAGAGCCATACAGGAGGTTAGAGATTACTACGGTTCTGTACGTATTGATTTTTGTGCTCTCCTTCAAATGTTATTTCCAGAATCCGTCGTATAGTATGATAAAAGTACTGCCTTGGTAAGTCAGTTTTCACTTTCCCTATCAAGCTTAGAATCTGATGTAATGGTAGATCCCATGGAGGTAAATTGATGGACTTTCATCGCAAAAAGTAATGTTGGGGTGGTCGGTACTCTACCTTAATGCCAGGAAGATGAGCACTTCTGTTTTTATGTAGCTGATATTAAGTCTGAAAATCTTGGCAGCCTCAGCGAAGCAGGATCTAAGGCGCTGCAAGGCTTTTTTTCTGTGTGGGCAACACTAGCTGCGTCTTCGGCAAAGAGGAGGTCACGAATCAGTGGCTCGAGAGTCTTTATGTTGGCTAGCACCCTTCTGTGGATGAACACACTTCCTTCGAGGCAATAGCGAATGTAGACAGTGTCGTCATCGCCAGGATCTTCGATCGCCTGATTGTGAATAATTCTGATGAAGATAATGAAGAGTCGGTGCCAGGACAATCCTTGTTGCACGTCATTGAATATATATATATATATATATATATATATATATATATATATATATATATATATATATATATATATATATATATTAGGCATTGAGAAGATTATCAATAGATAAATATATACCCGTTCACATACACCTTTCACGATAAAGCTAGAACCCAGAATTAGATAGAATCGAGAAATTGCATCGACAACGGACAACGCCATATCCAAAGTGAGTTTCGATGTACTGCATCTCATCAGTGACGTGCTCAGACATAGGTGCACATCCAGGTCGTCGCACTACTGAAGTGTGCAATACTGGCGACCTAACCATAGTGTCGATGCAATTGCTCGATTCTATCTAATTCTGGGTTTTAGCTTTATCGTGAAAGGTATATGTAAACAGGTATTTATGTATATATTTATAATCTCCTCTTAATGTCTAATATATGTAGAAAAAGCGGGGCATCCTTCCTAGGGACCTGATTCACCTCAACGAATACGTTGTTTCGAAATCGTATCTGGGGAGTCGGCTAATTTCAGTTAATATTTGTAGATGTGATATCTACGTCTGCATACCAGAAATACCCATCTTATTTGTATAGGGCGCGTTGCTTGTCACATCGTAGAATGTAGAACAGGATTAATATATGAGGATTGAAAAAATCGAGGCATAGCAAATAGATTGCGCCGTGACCCATATGGTTAGGTCGCTAGTAATGCACACTCCATGAGTGCGGCGACCTGGGTTCGCGTCTATGTCTGAGCATGTCACTGATGAGATACAGTACATCGAAACCCATTTTGGGTCGGGCGTTGTCCGTTGTCGCTGCAATTGCTCGATTCTATCTAATTCTAAGTTCTAGCCTTATGGTGAAATGTGTATGTGAACGGTTATATATATATGTATATATATATATATATATATATATATATATATATATATATATATAATCTAAAAGTAAGTTATGTGTTGGTAATATGAGGTTTTGTGTATATTCACGATTGCTTTTGTGTTGGTAAGGCGATTATAATAATGATAAATACCTGAAGAAATATTTTAATCCAACATGCCAAAAAGGAAGAAGTTTCACAATATTTAAAAAATAAAGTAATGAGATGTATTCTCAGAAATCCTACTTTGAAATGTGATTAATACTTGTCTCTCTTCTTCTTTTAATCTTCATTTTCCTTACTCTCACTTTTCAATGTATAAATGGGTTACAAGGCGGAGAGATTTTGCTCTTATTTCGGTACCCAGGGTTTATTTCACGTCAGACAGTCGACATTGTCCATTTCTGTTCCCGAGATTTTGTTAGATTTAATAATCGCTCAGTCATCGAAGTGGCGACATGAAAAACTGTTGCTCATCAAACTATTTTTTTGTACCAAATTTACTGAATACTATGAACATCGAACACTATTTGTTCAATTTAAATCACGATTTACTAAGATTGAAAGAACTGAGTATACGTCAAATAACACGCTACGGAAATTGTGTAACCTAATCAAGTAACAGGAAACGTTCTCTGAGGTAGCCTTACTATTATCGGCAATAAATTTATTGATGTATATCCAAAATAACATAATTATACATTATTTCTGATGCCTTTTCAACACGGCACGCGTAAAATTTATTCTTACCATGTGTTTACACCTGTTTACACCTTACACTCTTGTATTAATCTTTGGACCTATATATCGTGAAATTCCGTCTAGTTTGGTGGAGATTAATTTTGAGATGGTTTTAATCTTACATTCATCAAAATTAAATAATAAATTGTTAAAAATATACAGAATTTTAGACATAATATAAAATTATTTTAAAAGTATGTATTATGATCTGTAGCACTATATCCTAGTGGCCCGGTTGTTGTTGCTAACGCATCCCCCCCGTGCCAGATGGTGAGTTGGCATCAGGCGGGCTTATACACAGAAATGCACCCACATAATTACATTTCGTTTATAGACCTGTTTCTCTCCTGAGCGCCAGTAAGTTGGCACACATATTTCTGTCCAAGCGTAACGAAGAGGGGGCACCCCAAACTCCCTCCCTACACACTCTAAAGATAGGTGATCTCCCTCTCAGTAAAGACCAAAAAGTCTTCTGTGTGTTCTGAGTAAATTACTGGAATCCATATTAAATAGTGAAATAGTAAACCACCTCAGCAGAAACAACCTTCTTAATGGCAGACAATATGGTTTCCGCTCTGCAAGATCTACCGCAGATATGCTGACGGTTATATCTCACAGGATTATTGCATCTCTTGATAAAGGCTTCCTGTCTAGGGCAATTGCCCTTGACATATCAAAGGCCTTCGACAAGGTGTGGCATAAGGGTCTACTTCACAAGATTTCCAGCTACGGTATAACTGGAAATGTTTTCTCAATCATTAAATCATTTCTCTCCGATAGGCTCATAAGAGTAGTGGTCGATGGACAAAAATCGGAGGTCTGCAGTATTAATACTGAAGTCCCTCAGGGGTCAATCCTGGGCCCAACTCTCTTCCTGATCTACATCAATGACCTCCCGAAACAGATACTTAAATAATTCGGTGACATCTATGCTGATGACACGAGCATCTACGGCAACACGGCAAAGGCTTTAAATGACAAAGTTCAGTCTGATCCTCTCTCCTCTGATACCGAGCGCGTGGTTCAGTGGGGGAAGACGTGGCTGGTTACCTTTAATGCATATAAAACCAAACTCCTATCCTTACATCATCAAGGCTCTTATCCCCATCTGGCATTAATTTGGATGAATGGCTCTCGTCTGGGAGAGGTCCCGTGTTTTGACAAGCTTTACGGCTTGACCTTTACTCCTGATCTGAAATGGAAAATGTGCATCAAGTCTGTTTCCAAAATTACTGCAAAGATGGTGGGATCCTTCTACCGCTCCAAAAGATATATCACTACTGATACAATTCTCTATCTAAATAAAAGCAAAGTACGTCCAAGGATGGAATACTGTTGCCATATCTGGACAGGAGCTGCTTAAAATATATTGTCCTGCGTTGACAGAGTACGAAATAGACTTCGTGGCTTAGTGGGGGGTGCTCTTTTCTCTAATCTGCAACCTCTATCCCACAGAAGAGACGCTGCGAGGCTATCCTTGTTTTATCGGTATTTACATTGCAGGTGCTCGTCTGAACTCCAATCTTTAGTCCACCCCTAGTCAATCTTTCACAAAAAAGACCCGTCTAGCTGAATCCACTATGAAACATTCCCCCACTCCTTATCTGTGCCTAAATCAAAACGTGGATTCAAGGAACAAAGCTTATTTCTTAGAACTGCACGCCTGTGGAACTCTGTTCCGTCTGCCTGCTTTCCACCTGACTACAACTTGGATGTGTTCAAGTCCAACGTTAACAAATTTCTAATGTACCTGCAATAACCCTTATCCCTGAGTGGCTTCCGGGCCTTGATAAGGGGTGACCACTGTGTAAAAAGTGGTTAATTAGTTTGTATGAAGTAATGGCGCAAATCAAATTTAGGATATGTAAATTGCATGTAAATATTTTAATATATATATATATACATATATATATATATATATATATATATATATGTATTGTATACATTGTATAAATAAATAGTTAATGATATATATATACATAATTATATATATATATATATACACACACACACATATTACGATTGTGTCGCGTTGTGTGATTTTTTTGTCTGTCAACCCGAATAACACCAGAGGGTATACATCTTGAGAGAATGAAGAAGCTACACACCCACATCTAAGGTATGTTTTACTATTGATATACAGACCCTAATTACCGGTCCATCTCCGCATCCTCATAGGGCCGCTTTTATACATTTGGTGAAAGAAACGGATCGGTCAAACACCAATGTCCGGCTGAACATGTTATAGATTGATATTGTTTTTTTACAAATGGTTTAAAGTGATAAAGATAGGCATAATTCCCTGCTCAACTAAAACTATTTCAGTATTATGTTATTACTGAAATATATTAAAAGTGCCACAAGATACACAACACTTTTATGGTTTAGGGAACTAATGCAGTTTGCATAAAATAGTATGAGTTTCAAATTCACAAGTACATTGTGATATAAAAAAAAAACACCTAAAGAAATACCCCCATAGATGTGACTGCATTGAAGTATTCTTTTTCAATACATCGAAATATTTAACTTTTTTTCTCCTGAGAACAGACGTTTACGTGAAACAGTTTATTTTAAGTATTTATTGAGTATACAAACTCACTGCAAATATTTACACGCAAGTACTCTTAAAACATTTAGAAAATGTGTGTAAAAATTTGATGACAACTTGTTTGTACATTTACTAACTCTTATTACATCACACTCAAAACAATTTAGTTGATTTTACATGAGACAAGTCTAAGTATTAGCCGTGTAAACATTAAGCATAAAGGCAGTTAACGTTTATTTTATGCATGGGTTTATTCTTTCCCTAATACTTTTGAAAAAAACTCGTTTTAGAAGATAATTAAATAAACCGCGAGAAAATAGAAAATTATTATACTGGCATTAAATTCTTGCATTTAACATGCCCTATAAACTTAATAATACATTATAAAAGGTTAGAAACTTTATTAGCGAGTGTCTCTGTTGATAGTACTATCACCAATATGTTTTATTGCAAAGATCATTATGATATATCAGAACTATTTACCAATATTATGTTTATCACTTTCAATAAGAAAGCAAAGGGAAATCAAAGTCAGTTCGAATAATAAATAATAAGGCAAAATTCGTCGTGAATTCACGTAGCTTGTTTCCTCTGTTTCTGTCTGATTAACAGCTTCGCGTATTAATCGAATACTATATACTAATTTAAAAACATCATTAAGGCAACTGAAACGCCGAATCCATTAAGTTTGGAAATGCTCATGAGATAACTATTCTTCTAAGAAGCAAGTACGTTAACAGAAGCTATAGTCAACATCCACTAATTTAGTACATGTGCCCCCTCTTAATTCTCTTAATCGTATAACCTAGCTCTTTCAGTACTTTCCTCATTGCCGAGATAAAAGAATAAACAGGCAGCGTTGGGATGTTCTTAGAAGTCTGAATATGTGTAACATGATGCGTCAAAAAATGAATCATATAACACGTTTTCAATTTTATTTTTTTTGTGCTAAAGACGATTAATATATCCTTGATAGATATAAAGTCAGTGTACAGATTTGTACCGCCATTAACACAAATAAAGAGGTATTCTCATAAGAATCTCCATAAAGTTTACTTTTCTATTAAAATGTATACATAGCAGCATTTTCTGGTTGGTCTGGGTGTAAAAAACCCTAAATATTATACCGAAAAAGTAAATTAAATAAATAATTAAAATATACAAAAATAAATTACATCGTAATTTGGACTACGGCTGAAAACTTTTGGACAAATTACAGTTATTACAATCTATACACCATAATCTATGGCCCAAAGAGATAAACAACACAATGATAGTGTATGATATTTCATAAAGTTGTTGTTTGGGTGTAGAACTTATGTCGATCAGCTTCAAAATTAAATATCACAGGACAAATTTAACAAAAAATAAGAGAATACTATACACTCCAAAATGTTAGTTATCATAAGATTATCACTGTAGTGTACTGCGTTTAATTTTTTTTTAAAAGATAGCATGCGGTTAAATGAGTACTTACTATACAAAGTACTTCCTTTAAATCCTCGTCATAACGTTTACATAAAATAAGAACTGGAATAAATACATTGCGAGCATTGCCAAAGCTGCTGCAAAGAAGTTGGATTCTCTCTACCATGCTAGAAAACTACTTACGCTTAAAGTATTTCGTACCTCTATGAGACCACCATTCGCCCATGTATGGAGTACTGTTGTAAAATTAGGCTGGTGCATCTGTTGCTTGTCTCTCACTCCTGGCCAGGGTTCAAAAGAGAGACGCGGCAACCTGATAGGCTTCAACCTCTGTCCCATCGATAACATGTTGCATCCCTCTGCCCGTTCTACAGGTAGTTCAATGATGAATGCTCTGACGGACTACAAGCAATTGCACCTCCTCGACGTAACTATATATATATATATATATATATATATATATATATATATATATATATATATATATATATAATAAAAATCTAAGTTTTTTCATACACTCAGTTTATTTCAGATCACGCTTGAATTATGCTAAGACATATGGGGACCAACCCCAAACTTTTGAAACAAGGTTATCTGGTCAGACGAAGCGAAAATCGAAATATTTGGAAGAAACACAGCGACACATATAGGTCGTAAAAATGGCACGGCCTATAACAAAAAGTGCACCATTCCTACGGTAAAGTTTGGAGGTGGTTCAATAATAGTATGGGAGTGTTTTTCATCCAAAGGTACTGGTGACCTACAAATCATCAGTGGGAGAATGGATGGACGTGTGTTCTGGGAGATTTTGGAGAAAAATCACAACAAATCTTCTATAATAGCAATTTTGTGTTTAAGCAGGGCAATGAACCAAAGTATACTGCCACCATAACCAAAGAATGGTTTAGCCATAACGGAATTGACACACTTACTTGGCCCAAGTCAGTCTCCAGACCTCAACCCAATGGAAAATTTGCGGAAAATATTGATGATAAATATTCACAAGAGGAATCAACAAAATATTCAACAACTAAAAGAGTTCTCAAAAGAAGAATAACGCAAAATACCTGCATATCTTTGCAAAAACATGTGTGCAAATATAGAAATCGATTTGAAGCTGTTCAACGCAAAAAAGTTCATGCAACCAAATAATATACCGATGTACCCGATGCTTTTGCATTAGTTGATTCATATTTTTCCTTTAGTATTAATTTTCTAAACTTTTATGATGTAATTACTACCCCAAATATTAATTACATTTGTAATATGAATATACTGTCCAAATTTTAGATAAAATCGTTAGACCTAATTAAATTCTTGAAGAAAAATGTAATATATTCAATACTTTTGCGTAGCACTGTATATATATATATATATATATATATATATATATATATATATATATACATATATATATATGTTCATATTATATATATTGATGTTCATATTATATGTATATATACACATATATATGTTCATACATTATATATATATATATATATATATATATATACTCGCATACAAATTATGTTGGTGTTTGAATGATATAATTTATAAGCTCGAACATATAAACATATACATACACACACACACACACACATATATATATACATATATATATATATATATATATATACTTTTGTATTTATAACATATACATACCAAAATGTTTACATGGCAGATTTAGTCATTTAGAACTGCTTTAATCTTGAGCCCTCACTCATTTTTACACCAAATTTTAAACAATTATTACAGTTTATAGATAATATATTATGAGCTATATTACGAGAAAATAATTTTAATTCTTTAAACAAATGTTGTGATGAATTTACTTGTATTCAAAATCATTAAAATTTGTAAGGAGGTGAGCGACGTTTTTATGCTTTGTTTCTATAGCAATTACAACCCTTCATCTCCAAGTCTTGCAACTAATGCACCGGTGATAATTGCAACAGACGAGTATCACAAGTGATTATTAGATACGTGTGTGTTATGATTGTCGGGGCAAATTAATAAGACTAACATTAACAGAAGAACCCATCAATTCAATGAAAGCCTGGAAAAGCATGTATTCTAATAGAAAAATGCGAGCATCAAAAGTAATATGTTTTAGCTTAAACAGGGAAAGCTAAATAACTACTTGTTAATATTAGAAAGGATTCTAGTAAAAAAAAAAAAATACAACTTAATTTATAGAACCATTAATTTTTTTAAATTCAATGATACAGCATTTAATCTTAATTAAACGGCGCCTACTACAACAGGTCAAACCGCAGCCCTTCATCAACAACTCGCGTTTAATCAAAGAAAACAACATTTTTTTGAACTGAAGTTCCATTTAAAATAAAGTGTTGGAAAGGTCTGGATAGTGTGGCTTTCCCATCTAACCAATCCCTGTTCACACCATCATACTCTGAATTGCTTTGATTAGCTTATGGGCCAGATAACTTAATCATATAAATTAGATGATTTTCTTACTGCCCCTAAACATTTATATTTTCTGGTTCTCAAATAAGCCAGTCTCGACCTTAATTATAATGTAATTATGATACTAAAACATATTTACAAAAAATATTGTTAGGCTTCCCGAAACTGTATTTTCTACTTTATGTATTTCATATCAGCAACCAATCCGTGTACTAATTAGACTAGCAAGGAAACCTGGGATCGTAAAATAAATATATAAATGCCCCAATTTTTCTTTCATTCTGAGGCAATCTTTTACCATCATATCTGGTTAGGTAAAACTAAACAAAGATGGAGAGTAAGAAAATATTGATAGTACGTTTTTAAAAAAGGATATTTGGAGAAAAATGATTGTAAGGCTTGGACTATAGATTAGATCTTCGACGCAAAAGCAGAAGCAAGATGACAACATCTCTTTTCTAGGAAAGAAGTTTTAGAGAAAGGAAATGTTCATCCCTAATAAGGTTTCGACGACATGAATACGTAGGTTCGAAAAAATATGCGTAGCTTACTTTGCAATATAAGGTACAGATAAGCGTATGCTACATGCACCGCCTCCTTAAGTTAGACATTTTATCAGATCTACATTACAAGCGATTACTACGATATTATCATATTGATTGATGTACACTCAAGAAAGCTTATCTCCGAATGGCCGCCGGGCTTTTATAAATGGTGATTCCTGGTAAAATAACAAACAAAATAATACCGGGTTTCAAACAAATAGGGAACTACAGTGGGCGGGCAACACTGATAGCCAATAGGTAAATTTCTTGCAAAGCTTTTGGCAAAGTGTGGTGATGCTGATGATACACCCCAGTGATTATACATTAAATACAGGACCTGCTTCTGTTCATGACCCCTTCTTTTTAATCTCCCAAGTTCGTTCCTAGCAGGCATTTATTTTAAACTTAAGGGAGTAAGCCAGCTTTTGTCTTGCGTCTCATTTCGTTGAGGGCAATAGAAAAATATCTTATTTGCGCGAAATGGCAGCGGAACAAGCTTGAACGTATTCAAATTTACTGTTATTTTTATTCCTGCAATTTCTTGGTTAGTATAGCGAATTCTAGTGCAGGCTTCAATAAAGTGCATTACTTTTTAACATGAAACGCTGAAGTACATTTTATATAATTGTACGGATGGTGCAACAGTCAGCAAAAAATACCGATATACTGTACAATGTAGCAATGTATATGAGGACTTATTCTAGGTTTTTGTTATCATTATTGAGACCGTCCGCTGGTTAGAACATCTCAGTGAACAAAGTACGAATGATTAAAACGTTCTGCACAATCTGCAGTGAGGGTTATATATATATATATATATATATATATATATATGTAGTGATGTGCACATTTTTGAGGATACGCATTTTGTGCAGTTGGAATCTATTTCATAATAAAGATAAAAATAACTGTTTATTCCTACATTTTAAAGGTGATGTATATCAATTTATATAATTGTGCCCATGGATAAGGATAATTGTTACATACAGCTATTAAAGTAATTGGTAATACGAATGAGGATTTATTATCGTAATTCGTAATTGGGTTAATTCTGATGTGTATTGATAAATCCATTTGTATATATATATATATATATATATATATATATATATATATATATATATATATAAGATTATTTCATTAAAAACTCTGTCTATTTTGTCAGTCGTTCCCTGATTTCATTCTCTTTTCGTATTTATATATATATATATATATATATATATATATATATATATATATATATATAGCAAGTAGAGTTTAGTTTCTTAGAAGTACATCCAATGAAACAACATGTGTCTACCTAAATAGTACTAAATAGGTGAACAGAGCAAGTATATTACTTTTATTTATACAAACATTAATGGCTACATATGTGCATACATGTTTCTGTAATCACCCACGTTGGGGGGTTACGTCTTCAGGTCAAGAATTACCGTCGAGAGTTATAGTTCCGCCAAATACATTTGCCTATTTCGTTTATCAAGTTAGAATGCAACCTGGGTGAGAGTCATAAAAACGGTAAGAGGATGAGTGAGGTCTTTGAAGATAATAAACATCTTTTTCATTTCCCTTTCCCCCCATCCAACCGAACTTTTGGTTTTCATGGCATAAGGTACTTGAGAATTTAGTTTTTTCTCTTGAAGTCTGTAAGTTAAGAACCTTAACTATGGTCAACTAAGTACTGACCGGTGCCTTTTAATCTACATCCACCAACACATACACGCAACACACATACAACACACACATAAACAGACACCGCCACACACACACACTCACGTTAATACATATATTCAAAAGCGAATGCATGCTGTTCGCTTTTATTTTACTCACAACACACGTACTGAAACTAGGCAATAACTCTAAAACTACGCAGGAATAAAGTAAAATTACATAAAGGTAAATAAAACAAAACAAAAAATAAATAAAATTAAATAAAAATAAATAAAAATAAAATAAATTTAAAACAAATAAACAAACAAAATATGAATAAACATAAAACACGAAAGTTATATACACCCCAAATGTACCTATATATATACTAATATATCAATATACTTTTAAATGCCTACACTTTGCTACACACGCGCATGTACACACAGACATACAGACATACAAAGACAAATAATGACATTTTTCTTTACTTCTGTAGCGTGGTAACCCCTTCATATGTGCAATAGTATGCTACTACACTCCAGGCGGGTGTATATATATATATATATATATATATATATATATATATATATATATATAAACACATACATACATACATATATATATATACATATATATACATATATACATACACACATGCATACATATACAGCGTACATTAAAATAACATTCGGACATCCATACATTCTTGTAATCTATATTGTTACAACAATCATATACGAGACAGCTTATTCTAATAGTTCAGAAATATATATGCATATACATACATCTACTTACATACACACATACAAATACACCCATCTACAAACATACACACAGATATATATATATAGATACATATATATATATATATATATATATAAATATAGAAACATACATGCATACATAAAATCAACTTATACATAGATACTCGCACAAATATAGACATATATATATAAATATATATATATATATATATATATATATATATATATATATATATATATATATATATACATGTACCCTGCCACCAAATGATACATCTAAAGTAGAAACATACAGGAATACGTTTACTATATAAATTCCCTTTTTCTATCAAACTCAACACGCATAGTTATATTTCGTGGCCCCACCCGCTTGTTACATTTTCCTAAGTTGTAGGTTTTTTTTCCATAAAAATTTATACTAGGTAAAAATTTATATTGAATTCAGCATTAAGTTCATAGGCCTATCATCAAATTAGCAAACACTCTTTCGATGGTTAGGCAGATATAGATAAGATGTATAACGATACAATAACAATATATAATAATACATGACAGAAATCAGAGTATTAAGGTTATACAAACCGAGTATACAAGCTTATATATTGTAGTACTTACCTTCATCTTTGTTTATTCACCCTAATTTCCTTATCGCCTTTTCTTTCATTCACTCTTCTTTCCTTACTTTCTTTCATCTATTTATTTCTTTATTCATTTTTTTTTTATAAATTAATTTTCCGACCCGGGTATATGAAGATGTTATGTCCATACATGCACACACCCAAAAATATCCATATGCATACATTATTACGAGGTTCACCCAAAACAATCTATTACTCGTTTGGTTCAAATATACCTTCATACAGGTACTTATTTCGGTTAGTAATATTATAACTGCTCGATGAAGTAGAATATTAAGCGACTTACGTAACCCATACGAGTATTGAGGTCGCAACTATGATCATACCCGTATGGGTTACGTAAGTCGAGTAATACTCTACTTAATCGAGAAGCTATAATATTACTAACCGAAATAAGTACCTGTATTAAGGTATATTTGAACTAATCGAGTAATAAATTGTTTTGGGTGAACCTCGTAATAATGTATGCATCTGGATATTTTTAGGTGTGTGCATGTATGGATATAAGATCTTTATATACCCGGGTAGGAAAATTAATTTATTAAAAAAAGAAAAAAATAGAATGAAGAAATAAATAGATGAAAGAAAGTAAGGAATGAAGGGTGAATGAAAGAGAAGGGGATAAGGAAATTAGGGTGAATAAACAAAGATTAAGGTAAGTAGTGCAATATATGATTGTATACCCAGTTTGCATAACCTAAATACTCTGATTTCTGTCATGTATTATTATATATTATTAGTGCATCGTTATACATCTTATGTATATCTGCCTTACCATCGAAAGAGTGTTTGCTTAATATGAGGATAGGCTACTGAACTTCATGCTGAATTCAATATCAATTTTTACGTAGTATAAATTTTTACGGAAAAAAAAAACTACAACTTAGGAAAATGCAACAAGCGATTGGGGCCACGAAATATAACTATGCGTGTGGAGTTTGATAGAAAAAGGGAATTTATATAGGGAATCTATTCATGTCTGTTTCTACTTTAGATGCATCATTTGGTGGCAGGGTACATGTATATATATATATATATATATATATATATATATATATATATATATATATATATATATGTCTGTATTTGTTTGAGTATGCATGTATAAGTGGTGTTTATGTATTGCGTATGCTTGTATATTTATATATATATATGTGTGTATCTATATATATATATATATATGTGTGTGTGTGTTTGTATATGGATGTATTTGTATATGTGGATGTATGTAGATGTATGTGTATGCATATATATTTCTGAACTATTAGAATAGGCTGCCTCGTATATGGTTGTTGTAACAATATAGACTACAAGAATGTATGGATGTCCGAATGTTGTTTATATGTACGTTATATATGTATGTATGTGGGTGTATGTACATAAGTAGATATATATATATATATTTATATGTATGTATGTGGGTATGTGTGTGTGTTTATATATATATATATATATATATATATATATATATACCCGTCTGGAGTGTAGTAGCATACTATTGCATATATGAAGGGGTTTCCACGCTACAGAGAAAAGAAAAATTCCATAATTTGTCTTTGTATGTCTGTATGTGTATATGCGCGTGTGTAGCAAAGTGTAGGCATTTATAAGTATATTGATATATTAATATATATAGGTACATGTGGGGTTTAGATAATCTTCTTGTTTTATGTTTATTCATATTTTGGTCGTTTATTTGTTTTAATTTTATTTTATTTTTATTTATTTTTATTTAATTGTATTTCTTTTTTGTTTTGTTTTATTTTAACTTTATTCCTGCGTAGTTTTAGAGTTATTGCCTTGTTTCAGTACATGTTTAGTGAGTAAAAAAAGCGAACAGCATGCATTCGCTTTTGAATATATGTATTAACGTGAGTGTGTGTGTGTGTGTGGCGGTGTCTGTGTATGTGTGTGATGTATGTGTGTTGCATGTATGTGTGGGTGGATGTAGATTAAAAGGCACCGTTCAGTACTTAGTTGACCATACTAAGGTTCTTAACTTACAGACTCCAAGACAAAAAAAAAACTAAATTCTCAATTACCTTATGCCATAAAAACCAAAAGTTCGGTTGGATGGGGGGAAAGGGAAATGAAAAAGATGTTTATTTTATTTTATTTTTTTTATTACATTTTCACCCCAAACAAGGCACATTGCCACTTTAGTGTAGGGGGCTACTATCAGGGGAAACATCTACGGGGGTACTATGTAGGGATTAGGGCAACGAGATTTTGGTTCACGTTGCACTTGAACTTATGCATGTCAGTACAGTTGGGGAAGCACTGACCTGGAATGGAATTCCACAGTCTAGCAGTTCTGGGGAAGAAACTACTGGAGTAGAAAGATCTTTTACATCTAGGGATCTCTACAGTGTGATGGTGGGATTTTGCAGCTTGACGGGTCTGTCGAGGGTGTTCACGTCGTGGGGGCACAAGTGCTAGCAGTTCTTCAGAGTATTCACCATTATAATACTTGTAGAACAGGCAGAAGGATGCAACGTTTTTACGATGGGACAGAGGCTGAAGTTTAGATGCCAGTTTAGGGCCTATCAGATTTGCGACTCTCTTTTGAACCCTGTCAAAGAGCGAGAGACTAGTAGCCGATGCACCGGCCCAAATATGACAGCAATACTCCATACATGAGCGAAAAGTGGCCTTATAGAGGTACAGGATACTTTCGGTGTTGGAAGTTTTCAAGCACGGTAGAGAGAACCCCCCTTCCTTGCAGCGGCCCTGGCAATGCCCTCGATGTAATTGTTCCAACTCATGTTTCCTGTGAATGTTAGGCCAAGGAGCTTGAGAGACGTACTCTCAGATAAAGAGTCGTTGGACATTGCTATAAGTGGTAACGAAGGTTTCTTGTAATTATTGAATCAAACCAGTTTTGACTTGGTGGCATTGAACGTTACCATCCATTTTTGTCCCCATTCCACTACTGATTGGAGATCATCCTCTAGTGTTTCTGTCACTACTTTAGATATATGTTCATTTGTTTTCCTGTCGTGCCTGCTATAGAGTGTGGTGTCATCAGCATATATACCCATCTCAGAGGCAATTTTGTCGGGGAGGTCATTTATGAATATCAGGAACAGCAGAGGACCAAGGATAGATCCCTGGGGCACTCCCGCATTTATATCATATTGTTTAGATGTACGACCGTCGAGGACAACCTGGATTTTTCTCTTATCTAAGAAGGATTTAATTACGTTAAGTATTCTACCAGTGATACCGTAAGATCTAATCTTCCTGAGGAGACCCTCATGCCATACCCTGTCAAAAGCCTTAGATATATCTAGAGCTACCGCTCTTCCCTCTCCCGCTTTGTCCAGTGAATGGTATATGCGTTCAGAGATTACAGTGAGGATGTCTGCCGTGGAACCGGCTTGTCTAAATCCATATTGACGGTCGGTCAGAAGTTTAGCATCTGTAAGGTGCTGGACTAGAGCATGGTTAATTAAGGTCTCAAATATGTTGGCAAAAAGTGGGAGGAGGCTAATAGGGCGATAATTTAATGGGTCAGTTCTTTCGCCAGAATTCTTGAATACTGGTACTACAGAAGCAGTTTACCAACAGCTCGGAAAGCAAGATTCATTAAGGCATTTGTTGTAGAGTTGGGAGAGAACTGGAGCTACTTCGGCTGAGCACTTTTTTAATAGCACAGCTGGGATGAGGTCGGGTCCACATGCTTTGGAAGTGTCAAGGTTTTTTATGATAGCATGCACCTGAGCAGGGGTGATTTTCAGATCGTCTAGCGTGGCGTCTGTCCGCATAGGAAATTGAGGTAGGGAGTGGTTTAAAGGGTCCAGTGTGGAGTTTGAGGCAAAGCGACTGCCAAGCATGTTAGCCTTCTCGGTTGCTGAACAAAGACCCTCGTGATTGTTGGCTAGTGGGGGAATTGTTGATTGCCTATTATTTACTACACTGTTGTAGATTTTCTAGAAGTCACGAGTTCCTAGTTTTTTTGCTTCGATGCGTTTTATAGTGGTTTCCGTAAATTCCCTTTTAGCTGTCGCTATTTCTTGCTTAACGTTACTTCTAGCCTCTATGTACTTCTCTCTGTTTGAACTGGACTTATGTCGGTTAAACCTGCGGAATGCATGCTGCCTTTGAGCAATGGCAGTTGCGCAAGTCGAAGTAAACCATTGGGGCGAGCGGGGCTTGCTATAGAATTTCCGCATGGGAACATGCGCTTCGATTGCAGTTTTGAACCATTCAGTGGTCTCGGTTGCACACTGTTCAGCAGGAAGAGAAAAATATTTTCCAATGGGGCGTACTCTGCTAAGATCTCTGATAGCTTCCCAGTCAGCCTTTTTATAATATCTCGTTGTTTTGAGCACTGGCTCTTCAGTTTTGGGTCTAGAGTTTAGGGCGATTTCAACCATTATCACCGCATGATCAGCGTTCCCAAGTTGGCTGTCAGCTTTCGTTACACAATCATCAGGAACTGTGGTCAAAAACAGATCTAATACTGATGTGGGTTGTTCTTCCTGATCAGGGAAGCGGGTTGGAAAAGTAACAATTTGCGATAGGGAGTGAGATACAGAGAAGCTATGAGTTGCGCTGCCTGCTGCATCTGTGTAAGTAGAGAATCCAAGCCAGTTTTTGTGATGAACATTAAAGTCGCCAAATACATGTACTTGGAGAGTGCTGTCTCTATGCTGGCAGATACTTTGTTTATTATGGTGCAGTCTTGGGTCGAGGGAGAGCGGTAGAGGAAGTAAAAGTAGCTAATGTTGTGTTGCTTGATTAGTCTAAAGCACAGAAAGGCTTGATCATCCGTTTCTAGGTTTGTTTCTCTAGTCAAGGGAAGGGTATTACGAATGTAAACTCCAAGTCCGTGCATATGTCTGTCAGAATCCTTACGGCAGAATGGGAGATATCCAGGTATGTTAAAGTAGTTAGAGGGGATGGAGGAGTGTAGGTTAGTCTCACTTAGTGCTAAGATATCCGGGGTATTAGTTAGGAGAAATGCTTCAACATCAGCTAAATTAGTTCTAAGCCCACGGATATTTGTGAATGCAAGCCATAAGGGGGGAGGCAAGTTTTATTTGTTTGACCCTAAGCCTGGTTTAAGCTTATTTTTAGATTGTACTGTCATCATGTTTTTTAACGAGTTTCAGTTGGGTTAGGGGAAGCCGAACAGGAGGTTATGTAGAATATCACACATGCATCACAAGTAGATCATCAGCTGACCCTCCATCAACTAGGACTGTGACCTCAGGAAAGCCCACCGGGGATGAGTGCAGATTCCCTTTCCAGGCGCGCAATGGCACTACAAACATCTCGATATTATTCAACTGTTGATGGAGCAGCCGCTCTAAGCGCTACCAAAGAATTAGGGCTCCTGTACTACCAGTCGGAAACAGCAGCCAGTAACTGTCAATCCGGTACCCTCAACCCATCAGAGGAAGGTCAACCCAATCTAATTTCTCAGGCATATGTGGTACTCAAGCATTCTCAAGTGCCCAGCTTTAGGGGTGGGGTGTGTCGGGAGTGGAGAAACGGCGTTCATTGCCCTAGACAAGAAACAAGATCTACCAATGGGTGTTTCTGTCGAATCACTGTGATAGTATCTCTGCGCCTGACTTATAGGCAAAGAAGGATTATGGAAGCCGGGCGATAGGCAGGACCTATCTACTCCTTAAGCATTTTAGGTTTGCAAACCGGTAATTTGATTGCGTCACCAGCTCTAGGAAGGTTGTCATTCAAGACTGAAGAGGCCTCCCTCCTCTTTGATTTAGTTTCAGAGTTTTCCTTCTCCTAGACGGATGATCTGGAACGATCTACTTGGTCCGTCACCACTGAGAGGGTTTGCTCCGCGCCTGGGTTCTAATCCAGGTATTTCTTCGACCCCGCGTGGTTAGTTAATGTTATTGGGTTAGTTTGTAGAGGTTATATCGGCAAAATTGTTACACTCCTCAAAGTGGATTAGGGACATTGTTATTTCATTGTTACTGGATAAAAGGGGTTGAGTAGAGTTCATGCAGTGTAAGCAACTATGATTGTAAGGAGGCTTGTTAGGAGGAGATAATGTGGTTTGAGGCTTTCTCTTTTGTATATATGTATATTTTATTTTTTTATTTTTATTTTTTTTATTTTTTTTTAATCATGTGAACTTGGGTCTAGTATAATATTAGAGTGTGAGTAGGTGTTAAGAATTGAACTACGAGTTGTGCCCAAACTATATTTTAGATGATAGCAGGGCATGAGATGCGAGTGCAATATAGTACGGGTAAAACAGTAAGCTTTTAGTCATGTGTAATTTGGTAAATAGATATATGGGCTGGTTTTAGTAACCTGGTTAAAAAAGGGCATTACTGTGCTTCCATTTCTATTGTTACTGGGAGAGGGTATAGGTAAAAATTCGTGCAGTGGAAGCAGCTAAATTTGCTACAGTATTGGATTAAGAGAGACGAGTTAATGTATGGTTAGATATAGTTTTGTGAGTTTAGGAATGGATAATTAGATATGGTTTAGTAGGGCTAGGATTAGGATAAAGTGTTAGGGTATGATTTACTTGTTATAAGAAATTCTGATTTGGTGCCCAAACCGAACATTTAGTAAGACTGAAAAATAAAATATGCTCAGTATAGATACACGAGAACATTTGATATGGAGTACAGTTTTACCTGATAGATATAGGTTATTGCATATGTTGTAACTATAGTTAAATATAGATGGATGGATAAGTAGTATTGTATACGAATGCATGAAATTTTGGACAATTTGAGTAAGTTGCCTTTAGACTACAACGGAGGAGAATGACTTCGCCTTTCTCTTAATATCCGGAAGTTTTTATTTCAATGAGTACCGGTTTAGTTTGTGTAATGATTATTTCAATACTATCTCTTAATAAAGAGATATTTATTGTTGTTGTTCATTATAGATCACTTTAGTCAATGTATAGGACTATGGCTAGTAAGTATTTACTTAGAAGCTTGGTTATGGGTTAGGAGTTTTAATCCTAGGAAATTTTGGTTGTTAATGGGTATCGATTTATGAGTCTGTGTGGGTCAAGGGCGGAGAGCAAGGACCCCTCTAAGTTACGTGAAACGGATAAGGTTTAGTGGCAACTTGAGAAATTGAGCAGTTTGATTTGTTAGTGACCAAGAGAAAGAGAATTTAAGTAAAAAATAAAAAGGTTTGTCATGCAAAACAGACTATGCAGTCATCTTGGAGGTAAAGTATCTATAGGGGGTACTTAGTATACAACCAGCAGTATTTTTCAGGTTTGAGAGGAATTTTAGATACAATAGTTTCATGGTTTGTTGTACAAGTCCGTAGTCTAGGTCAGGGACGAAGCACTTCTAATATTGCAACTGGGTGTATCTAATGTTAAAAGTAGTTGAATAGAGTATTATGAGGTGTTCTACTTAGCTTAGGAATAGAAAGAATATTTAAGGTAATATTCAGAGTGATATAAGCAATTTCATGAGGATTAGATATATGATCACTGGATGTTATGCTGCTCAGAAGAATTCTTGTATCTCTTGTATTTCTTCAAAGACCTCATACTCTTGCCGTTTATATGACTCCCACCCAGGTTGCATTCTAACTTGATAAACGAAATAGGAAAATGTATTTGGTGGAAATATCACTTTCGACGGTAATTCTTGGCCTGAAGACGTAATCCCCCAACGTGGTTGATTACAGAAACATTTATGCACATATGTAGCCATTAATGTTTGTATAAATAAAATTAATATGTGTAAATATATACATATATTGCTTAGTGTGTTAGAAGAAAATACTGAGCTAATTTTTTAAGAGGATACTTATCTGAACAATATAAAGCTGAACAAGTATCCGTGGAGCTGTTATAGGTGAACAGATAGGAAAGGGAAATCCAGTCACAAACACTATATATTGGTTAATATAGATTGCTTCATTTATTCAATAACGGAACAGGAAAAAAAAAATAATTGGGGGATAGAAGGGACTCATTATGCCAAGGAATTTAGAAGCCTGATGGTCCTCATCAGAAGAGTAGAGAAGATGATACGTAGCATAGTCGGGGTTCAGCATATAGCGTGAGATTCCTTAGGAACGAAATAGATCAATTAAGGGTATATATGATGTTGGGATAGTTTTAAGAAATTCCTAATAATGGAGGAACGTATAATAGTTAGTGTAACGTAAAAAAATGTATAGGTTCTTTATCATAGTTTTGAATGTATGAAGTCTATGTTTTTAATTCTACTTTATTGGTGTGTACGATGTCTATAATCATCCGAGACGACAACGGCACTATGAAGTAGGTAATACATTTGAGATGGTTATAATGAATATGATTTAAGGCGAAAACGCGAATGAGTGTGTCCTAAGCAAGGTGAAACAAGATAGATCACATGGGGCGTCCTGTTCCGGGGTTCTTATTTAGAGAGATGGCTGGGAGTGTCAGGAAGTGCGTTCAAGGATCAAGTGATGGGGCGGGTCTGGTTGGGTAGTTGTAAATCTTTAATAATAGATTTCCGAGTGCCTATATATATTAGATAATATGTCGCAATAATTCTAGGGTGTCTCTGTTATTAGGTATACATGGAGGGTGTTGGGGATAATGCAGAGGTAAAATATAGGGTGGTAAAGTCATTGGAAATTTATAATAGAAATTAAGAGAAGGTTGGATGTAGATGATAGGAGTGCAGGAGTAATAGAGGGAAATGTACTCTTACAAATAATAATATTAATAATAATACAAATAAAATACTACTAGTATCACTATTATTACTAGTACTACAACTAATAATAATAATAGCTAAAAGGTAAATAAAATTTATCGATAGAGATAAAGGTAAGGTAACATAACAATTGAAATAAAATGGTGAAGAGTCCTGTAAACAAAAATAATAGAAAAAAAGAAATAAATAACTAATTTGAAATTTTAGGTAAATATGAGAAGATTAGGATCATGCATAAAAGAAAGAGGTACAGGGGAAATATAGTATTAGCCGTTACAGCAGAGAGTTCGGAAGAAAATACCCCGGTGGGATTTAAATTTCTCTGAGAGGAAAAAGTCTCAAAAATGTCAACAATAAAGTGCTAAATTCCCCGGGGAATTATTGACAACGTTTTAATACGTAAGCTCAATATCTTTACACAGAGCGCATCGCTTAATTCGCTTAATATTAATGTGTACCGTGCATATATTCGTGCATAAATTAAGTGATTTTAGGAGAATATGTAGGATTTTCACGATATTGATGAACACATGCTCAAAGATGGGCATGTATATTTCATCACTAAATCTAGCGCATCGAAATGCGCCTCAAATTAGAATCTAACATTTTATTATATTAATAATAAATATAAAGAGCACACTTTAAAGCAATTCGTCCCCCTTATAATAACTTAAATGTCCATGAGAAATGTTAATCGAAAAAATTATAAAAATATTAGAAAAAAATCGTGATAGTAGTACAAAAACCCAACAAGTAATAATGGTCGTCAAAACAATTTTAAAAAATCGCCAGCATTTAAATTTAAAGAAATCTTTGAAATAAGTACTTGAGATACCTGATCGTAGATTATGAAAATAGTCTAATGATAATACAATTAGTAGCCGAGAGCTTGCATGATACACAAGTCAATAATCAATTTAATTTAATTTGATTAGAACACTAGTCTCCGCTCTCTTCATGTTCAATAGCAAGTTGTATTCTACAACAGCTAATAATTTTGACACTGAAAGCCTACTCAATCTTCAGACGTGTTTATTTTTTTTTAACATAATACAGTGAACACATACACGTATATTTGAGTATATTACGACATATTATTACAATACTACACGTGCCATTTGGTTTTAAGTTGTTAGACAGCCGTCTGCATTTTAGGAATTTTATTGGCAAATTTATTTATATGATTAATTTTTTTGCACCTTTCTAATCTATTTTTAAAAAAACAACCAGAAAAAGAATAAACGTTTAATAAGAAGGATGCTGACACTCCTCCCCACATTTAATACTAGCTTTTCTTCCAAAATATCGAACCTTTTAGTCAATATCATAACAAATGGTTTTCTCGCTGTTAAAAAGATATACATTTGATGAAATTAAGTGAATTTTTTTCGGAGAAATTCGTTCCATATTGAATGTATACAATTAAAATGTGTTTCGATATTTTCATTTTGGAATGTCTCAGTTAATCTGTGCGTGTACCAACTCTTAATTAAGATAATATTATTTTAATATTAATAAGGCATCATTTAATACCAGGATGTATAAATAATTCTTTATAGAGTGATTTGTAAATAAATCTCTCTAATACTTATTCCTCATGTAAGTCTTGTCAGTATAATCTGTGCAATTAAAATACGTTATGAGCCTTTTTATATTTTACTTTCTTTGAAGATTGTAATGCTGGGTATGGGGCAGCAAAACCAGCTTCCAACATTGCTCCGCTTTTTATTGAAACCAATCGAGAGCTCTTTTTAGTATCCTCGCTGTTTCCTTCAGTGCAATTGTCTGGATCACTTTTGCACTTGGTTCACCAAAAATATTACTTAGGTAGGAATTCATGTTCTTCTTCAAAAGCCCTGTGGCACCTATGATAACTGGTATGATTGATATCTCCTTAAAATCCAGTTTCTTTCAATACCATACATGAGACTTGGTAGTTGGTCTGTTTCTCAATTTCAGCTCTGTTCGGATCGCCATCCTTAGGCACACTCACTTCAACCAAGGGGGCAACTCTCTGAATTATTCCATATAACTATGTCAGGTTTCATAGCAGCGTTTTCAAGTTAGGTGGCTGTAGAGATTACATTGTCGTAAAGTCTGGTATATAAGTTATTTCCAACTGTTCGTTCGGGTTGATGTTCTCAGGACTTGCTGCTACCCTGGATTGTTATTGTTTTACAGATGGTCCAGTACAGCACTTATCATACTCCAGCATGGCTCGCTGTATAGTAGCCGCCCCCTAGAAGAACTTTTCAACTTGATATCAGATAACCAGCACTCTCCAATTATGTATGGCAGAACCTGCACTTATTGTCATTACTGATCCCTGCCATATTCTTCAATGCATTGGTCATCAATTCCTGGTCTTGAGAAGCCATTATGACCCTTCCTGATAAAAAGGAAGGGTTCCACTTTTGTAGCCAGTCCAAGGAACCTAATGCACGGACCTATATTTTATAAGACTATTAGAAATGTAATGTTGCATTACAGATAATCTATGAAACATATTGTTTTGTTCAATTCTTTTAGCATGTTTTTTTATTAGTGTTTAAATATGCTTTGATCATTTCTAATAAATTTTGTAAAATATTTGTCATTGAATAGGTTTTCTCGAAAATGTTAATTTGCTACATAACAGAAAGCGAGTAATCTAGGGTTTTATCATATTTTTAATTTGAGAAGGCTCATTTATTATTTTAGTGCGGTATTTTTTTATTATATTCCACAATGTATGTGAAATTTCGTCGGTAACTGCAACGATGTCAATAAAAATAGCCATATGTAAGATACATCTATGTTAAATAAAAATGTAAAAATAAGGATTATTTATTTAAAATAAAAATCCACAACAAAAAATAATATAATAAAAGGCCCCTTAACAGCATACACATATAACAAACAAACTCATAATTATCAGTGTAGACTTGGAGAAGCTAGTCTTAAACTTGAAGAGACTTTTTCATAAGGTGTCAAAATTGATAATCGACTGTTGCATTAATATATGAAGTGAACATTTATGCATACATATATCTTAATAAAAAGGATGCGTTTGTATTATTGTTTGGTAGTGCGAGATTGAGTTTATTAATATATAAAATATATTATATTTTGGGGGGCAGATTTATATACATAGTATTTTCAATATCCTAGTGACACACAATATCGTTTCCGCTCTGCAAGATCTACCGCAGATGTGTTGACGGTTATATCCCACAGGATTAGTGAATCTCTTGACACAGGATTCCTTTCTAGGGAAATTGCTCCTGACATATCGAAGACCTTCGACAAGGTATCGCATAACGGTCTACTTCACAAGATGTCCATCTACGGTATAACTGGAAATGTTTTCTCAATCATTAAATCATTTCTCTCCGATAAGCTCATAAGAGTAGTGGTAGATTGACAAAAATCAGAGGCCTGCAATATAAATACTGGAGCCCCTTAGGAGTCAATTCTTGGCCCAACTCTCTTCCTGATCTACATCAATGACCTCCCTTAACACATACTTAAATCATTCGTTGACATCTACACTGATGACACGACCTTCTACGGCAACACATCAAAGGCTGTAAATGACAAAGTTCTGTCTGATTCTCTCTCCTCTGATCTCGAACGTGTGGTTCAGTGGGGGAAGACGTGGCTAGTTACCTTTAATGAATCCAAAACCAAACTCCTATCCTTACATCATCAACGCTCTGATCCACATCTAGCCTGAATTGGGATGGATGGCTCTCGTCTGGGAGAGGTCCGCTGTTTTGACAAACTGCTGGGTGTGACCTTTACTGCTGATCTTAAATGGAACACGTACATCAAGTCTGTTGCCAAGGTTACTCGAAAAGATGGTGGGATCCTTCTCCCGCTCCAAAAGATATCTCACTACTGATGCAATTCTCTATCTATATAAAAGCCAAGTACGCCCAAGGATGGAACACTGTTGCCATATCTGGGCAAGAACTGCTAAACCTAACCTGCCTCGACAGAGTACAAAATTGACTTCGTGGTTTAGTGGGGAATGCCCTTTTCTCTACCTTGCAACCTCTCTCTCACAGAAGAGACGTTGCGAGCCTATCCTTGTTTTATCGGTGTTTCCATGGCAGGTGCTCGTCTGAACTGTAATCTCTGTTCCCCCCTCGCCAATCTTTCACGAAAAACACCCGTCTAGCTGAAACCACAGTGAAATATTTCCCCCACAGTTTATGTGTGCCTAAATCAAAACGGGATTCCTTGAACAAAGCTTCTTTCTTAGAACTGCACGCCCGTGGAACTCTGTTCCGTCTGCCTGCTTCCCACCGGACTACAACTTAGATGTCTTCAAGTCCAACGTAAACAAATTCCTAATGAACCGCCCCCTTCAGTAAAAACTTCATCAAATCTCCACACTAACGTAATGCACTTGCAATAAACTTTATCCCTGAGTTGATTCCGGGCCTTGATAAGTGGTGATATCTATGTCTATCTATTTATATATCTATATATATATATATATATATATATATATATATATATGTATATTAACAAGACATAGATATCAAGTAATACATTGATAGCAACAAATAGTGTATGCAGTCGTTAATTACAGATGTTTCAAGACCATTCAAAAATATTCAAACTCTATCTCATTTAATAATTTACACAACAACAACCTTCTATTAGACATAAAAAACTAAATGATGAAATATGGTAATTTTACGCTTGACTCATGTCATTTTGACTTAGAATTTATTAGTAAGCGAACGGTTACGGAATGTTCAATTATATATATATATATATATATATATATATATATGCATATATACGCACATATACCTATATATACATATATATGCATATACAAACACACCCACACACACATGGTGAGGGTCCCAGCTCGCAGGCTTTAGGGAGTGTGGAGCCACCATTTAATTGCCATTGCTTCCAGGTCCACTTTGACCCGGAGTGGTTGCACCTGTTAGGTCCCAACTATGGATTAAATAGAACACGACTTAAAAAACAAATATACTATATTAAAAAAAATCGTTCTTCAAAATCACCAGATTCGCTATTAAATAACCTAAAAAGGGCGGATATGCCGTAAAACAAAACAAATAAACAACCATCCTGAAAATAGTTTATTAATCGAAAAAAAAACATCAAAATTACACACTTTTGCCAAAGCGAAAAAAATGTATTTATGCTAGTTATTAGATACTGCCATTGTAGTTGGTATGAATTCATAAAGGGTGTGTATAATTTCGATAAGGTTTATAATGCATTTTTCACGTAGGAAGTCGAGATGCTCGAATACTGAGGGCCTAAAGGGTAGAGGTCTGGGCATTGTGTATTATAGGGTGGAGGTTCCTAGCTGAATTTGGTTTAACGTCTGCTCAGTCTGTTTTATTACATACACTCGGGCATTAATGTGGAGGAAATATTGGTATTATTGATGACTGTGTTTGTATGTTTCTGATGCATTTTAGCCTTTTGTCTACAACACTTTTCCGCCGTAATAAATTCCCCTGACTAAAACGAAATTAATTGACGACATCGGGCAAAGCCCACAAGCACAGCCTTATTTAGGAGGCAATTTAGTCTTTGAGATGCGTCGACTGCTTACCGTTCAGCTGAGCGTCGCTCTTTGTTGATAAGTATCCACATTTAATGCAAGTTACAACCAGTCTAGGAAAGGGTTGTTCTTGTTGCGTAAAAAAATGCATGATGACCCTTCATAACACGTTTCTTTTCGTTCACGGTCAAGTTGTGAGGCGCATTTTATCATTTTTTTTTTTTAGCTTTCAAATATCCTTAAAACTTATAGATCATGTCTTATTCAGAATAAGTATGTTAACGATTGTGCGGGGGTTGTTTTATCTAAGGCTCATAATTTATCATTGTCAATATCAAAAGACGATTACTACGCTTATAATATGCAAGATCATCATTGCAACCTATTAGTCCAGTAGTGTATATTTAACAACATGCTCAGTTTATAAGCGATCTGTTTACGAAGCTTTTCGGCTTTAATAGAAATTAAAAAAGGACATAGGAGGAATTTGCAAATGTTCACCTTGTATTTAATGTTCTAAAAAATAGACATAATTGTTTAAATACAATTTATATTTAAACGATCCCATAGAAATAAGACCGCTTTTAAAATTGATATTTAAAATAATGTTGTAAGAACGACAATATTTACAAAAATACATGGTTTGAAATTAAATTTAAAAATTTACTCGGAACTCCTTTCTCAATCCACACTATATATATGCGTGAGTGTATGCTGTATGTATGTTTGCACTACTTTAAAAATGTCTGTCACACGGTGTGTTAAGTAATATATTTTTTATTTAATTCTGAAAATAAAAATAAATGTATTATTAAGCTGGTGCAAAAATAAAGTTAGTTTTGACGTGTGTATATAAATTTATATATATATATATATATATATATATATATACGCGTACGAACTTATATATACATATACACATATATGAATATATATGTATATATGCGTGTATATGTATATATATAATTCGTATGCCTATATTTTGTTTATATATATATATATATTTGTACATATATATGTACACAAATATATACATATATTTGTACATATATATGTACACAAATATATATATATATATATATATATATATATATATATATATATATATGAGTTAGTATGTACGCCAATTCGATTAATACATACTACAGGCTCGTTACGTTACACTTTTATTTATTTCAATATATAGTATGATGTTCGCAAAATATTCAATCAAGAGGCAACTTCATTTGCTCATTATGTAAAGGTAAGTCGATTTCACTAAATAGCTGTAGATTAGCTTGAAAAAAATTGCGTGTAGACAAAAATATGTTTTTAATTTTGCTTTTTTAAATATTCAAAGAAAATACATTTACGAATAAACTTAAAAGATTTCATTTTTTTTTCATTTTTATTTAAATTACAACACATAGACTATGACAATATCAAATTAAAACTTAAACCATATTTAAGTATAAAATAACTCCCTTATGACACAAAAAAGAAAATAGCAGACCCCCCCCCCAAAAAAAAAAGAAAGTTTATATTTCCTTAATTTACGAAAAAAAAAGCCAGTGTAAACAAATTAAAAAACGCATGTTACAGCCGCGTTCATTATATTAAAATTAATTTCTCATGTTCATAATGTCGTAAGTCGTCTAAGAACAGTGGGCAAAACATAGTCCAAATTTCCTTTTCCCTATATTTGCGTTTCAGGTTCGCTTCTTCATATGGGCCATTCTTTTGTACGGGTACTCGCTGCTACGTTGATAGCAAATGATTTTATTTGGTTTATTTTTATATATTTAATTTTTCTAGTGGGAGATTTCTTCTCAACGCACGTGCAGCAGAAAGGGCTCAGTATGAAAAAAATAATTTCTTCTCTTTGTATAATTTCTGCCAAAATATTTGTGGATAGGGTATCACCTACTGCTTGTTTGAACGATTTCATTTACATGTATTTACCTGTACTTTTTATTTATAAATTGGAGTGTGATTTTGGGCTGTTTACCTCGGTGAAACTTAATATCTTTACGTGTTTCACAACAAACATAATTGCAACAAGAGCAATGCCCCGTATTCATGATTATATATATCTATATATATATATATATATATATATATATATATATATATATATATATATATATATATATATATATATATATTTAAATATATGCATATAAAAAATGACATTTTTTTTGCCCCAACCTATTAGCATCGCAATATTTTCTTCATTTTATCGAAACATAAACGACGATAAAGATATTTTGTGGAAATATCTACGGATACCTATAGGGTGAACGGGAGCCATCCGCTGTTAGTTATGCAGTGATTTAGAGACTCTTACATTAAAAGAATTATCATTTCAAGAAAACTAAAGAAAATAAACTTTTAAAAACAAAAGGCAGATTAAGACGAGGAAAGCAATAAATAGATATTGTGTGTGATGTTGTTATTCATGTCTCAATGCGACATGAGTTATATAACGGTACGGATATGTGAGATAGTTTGCACGTGATGACAATCTGTGCACATAGTGTACTCTTCTTACAGTTTTCGTAGACTTATTTCTTGCATCGCGGTGTAAAGAAATATCAGTTTAAAGTACAATCCAGAATCAATATGCCCTGAAATACACAGACTTGCACAAGGAATCCATTTTTTTTAATGAAAAAACGATCGTAAACCTCAATCACAGAAAAATAAATTAGGTATTGTCATATTTAAACATTTCCATTGGAATATTTATTGATGTGAGGCGTGTGAAAATATTATAAACTATAGCAAAAGTACAATGCCTCAGGAAATGAAGGAAGTGAAACACTGCTCTTCATAAAATACGAATAATCTACGATTTATTTTATGTTTTTTTATGCACATATCTTGACAATGTCACCAAAGTAGCTGATCAGCGGCTTGGCTCCCACCAGTTTTGGCAAATAACAAATAGGATCCTGAACAGAAGTGTGCGTTCTATCCTAACTATTATCAACGGACCAGAGGTAATATCCTCAGCTTCAGACAAGGCCAAACTATTTGTCCAGAACTTTGCAGCTAATTCTACCCTATGCGACGATGGCCATCAACTCCCCATATTTCCTCCTATAACCCAGAACACGCTAGGTAACATACAAATATGTGTGCATGAGGTCGCTAAGCTTATTAAGAACCTAGATTCCAGTAAAGCTACTGGCCCTGACGGCATCACATTTATAGTGTTAAAAAAGCTTCAACCAGAACTTGCTCCCATACTTACACAACTCTTTAAACGTTGCCTTAAGGGGAAGTGCTTTCCAACACCCTGTAAAACTTTATCAGTATGCGCTGTATTTAAGAACTCAGGTGATAAGTAATCCATCTTTCAGTACGGACCAATAAGTCTCCTGTGTGTCATCAGTAAGTTGGCTGGAATCCATATCAAATAGAGAAATAGTAAACCGCCTTAGCATAAAAACACAAAAAAACATTCTTAGTTGCACAAAATATGGTTTCCATTCTGCTAGATCTACCGAAGATTTGCTTACGGTTATATATAATAGGATTAGTTAATCTCTTAACAGAGGCTTCCTTTCCAGGGCTGTTGCTCTTGACATAGCAACGACCTTCGACATGGTATGGCATAAGGGCCTATTTACAAGATTTCCAGCTACCGTATAACTGGAAATATTCTCTCTATCATTTAATCATTTCTGTCCGATAGGCTCGTAAGAGTAGTGGTTGATGGACAAAAATCAGAGCCCTCCAGTATTAATGCTGGAGTCCCTCAATGGTTCATGCTGGGTCCAACTCTCTTCCTGATCTACATCAATGATCTCCCTAAACACATTTAAATAATTCGTTGACATCTATGCTGATGACACGAACATCTACCGCATCACATCAAAGAATGTAAATGACAAAGCTCTCTCTGATTCTCTATCCTCTGATCTCGAACGTGTGGTTCAGTGGGGAAACAAGAGGCTGGCTACTTTTAATGCATCTAAAACCAAACTCCTATCTTTACATCATCAACGCTCTGATATCCATCTGACATGAATTGTGATGGATGGCTCTCGTCTAGGATAAGCCCCATCTTTTGACACGCTTCTGGGCTTTACATTCACTCCTGATCTGAAATTGAACACAGCCATCTAGTATTTTGTCAAGGTCGCTGGAAAAATGGTGGGATCCTTCTAACGCTCCAGAGGATATCTTTCTACTGATGCAATTCTCTTTCTATATCAAAGCAACGTACGCCCAAGGATGGAATACTGCTGCCATAACTGTGTAGGAGCTTCTAAAAATAGTCTATCCTGCCTTGACAGAGTACAAAATAGACTTCGTGGCTTAGTGGGGGTTGCTATTTTCTCTTCCCTGCCACCTCTCTCCCACAGAAGAAACATTGCAATCCTATCTTTGTGTTATCGTTATTTCCATGGCAGGTGACCGTCTTAAATCCAATCTCTAACACCCCTTCATCAATCTTTTACGAAAAACACCCGTCTAGCTAAATCCACTATGAAAAAAATTCCCCCACTCTTAATCTATGCCTAAATCCACAGGTAGATTCGATGAACAAAGCTTCTTTCTTAGAACTGCACGCCTGTTGAACTCTGTTCCGTCCGCTTGCATTCCACCTGACTACAACTTGGTGGTCTTCAAGTCCAACGTAAACAAATTCCTGATTAACCGCCCCCTTAAGTAGACACTTTAATTTTCAACACTAATGTACTGTACTTACAATAACCCTTATCCCTGAGTGGCTTCCGGACCTTGATAAGTGGTAACCACCTATTAAAAAAGCGTTAGGTATGATTATTCTCAAAGTCATTGATTTAATCTTCTTCTTCTTCTTCTTCTTCTTCTTCTTCTTCTTATTATTATTATTATTATTAGTTTACAAGGATGTTTCACACCGGTAATCTGATATCTTTCCTTAAAAACTGCCTGTTCAGTGGTGTTCACTGAAAGCCGAGTTATAATTGTCTCATCAGGTGTCCAGTACGATCCACCTCTTTAGATAAGATTTAAAATATATTTGCATTATCGAAACAAATGATTGCCATTGATTTCTCATTGGCAGAAGATATTGGTGTATGCTGGATTTTGAGAGGCAATAAGCCTGTCCAATGTCCCAGTTCAGTTTGATCTCATTCGGCTTAGGCATAGTCAGTTCATTGAGTATTTCTGGCTCTTTACCTTTACTTGGTTATTTGGTTTATTTCGGTTGGGAGCAACGATGTGGCAATGCGGGAAAGGTTTAGTTATTAAACTTATAGGGGGTCGGTGTTAGTGTTCTTGGTTCATGTAGTGTTTCATGTTTTGGTTTGCAGCAGTTTGTCTGGGCCACGCTTGTTGCTCCTGTGTGTCAGTTTCCATATTCAAGGAGTTTTCTTAATATTTCAGCTGTTTTCATTATTGTTGTTGTTGCCTTTTTTCAGTCATTAATTTGATTTAAATTTCTATCATAATTTTTTCAAAGTTGTCCGGGATTGTTCCTACGTTTCTTACTATTATAGGTATTATTTTGATTTTTTTCGTTTTCTATATCGCTTTCTGGCAAGCTCTGTGCATTTGCTCCGTTTCTCCTTTTCTTAGATATTCACATTGTGGTAAGCTGGGACAGCAAAGTCTAGGATGTTTTTGTCTTGTTAATTATTACGACATCAATTCTCCTTGCTTGCATCGGTTTATCAGTTTGTATGTCCATATCACTTAGGACTTTGTGATTCTAGTTTCCAAATACTGTTACCAGTATATGTCTGTACCACTTGTTTGTGCATTCGCGATGTATTTGTCTGTATAAGTTCCAGTGTACTACTCTTCCCACTTGGTCGTGTCTGTGCTTGTATTCTTTTTGGGTCAGACTGTTGCATTCACTTATTATATGGTTTATCGTCTCGTCTCTTTGGCCACAGAGTCTGCTTTCACTGTTCTGTTGTGTTTTGATGGTCTTTGCTTTTAAATGATGAGATACTGGTAAAATATTTCCATGTTTTTCCACATAAGGGAAATGGACTCGATACTGCTCATTGTTTAATTGTTTTTTTTTCAATAAGTCTGACGGAAGGTTGTTCTTGTAAAAATTGTCGAACGACATAATGGTAGAATTTGTCCGAATAGTCTTGAAACAATTGTATCTAACGATGGTTACACTTTTTGTAGGTATCAATCTATTCCTCGATGTCTTGATTTTGTTTAAACAATATAAATATATATATATATATATGCATATATGTATACATATATATATATATATATATATATATATATATATATATATATATATATATATATACTGTAAAACATTTTCTCATATTCTTAGATTATTTGTATATTGGAATGGAGTCTAAAGATCTTACAAAATAATATGCTGCACCTTTCATTTCCTGGGGCAAATAAATATCTTTCTTTTTTACAAGGGCATCAGTTTCTGTTACGATACATTAGCGAATATCTAGTTTCCTTTCTGGTGTTTCATATCCGTGTCAACATGGTTTCACTGATCTTTTTTTCTTTAGAAGCCCATTAATATATTATTTTTGTGTTCAATGCCTATATTATTCAACGACCGACTGCATAGATTATCTTGCTGACGAAAATACCTTAAGGCACAAAAAGGTCTCACGCATCCTAATACGCAGTACTCACTAGACATTATACCTTTTACATGCTATGTTTCTGAACGGATATCACCGAGACGTGTTTATATTAATAATACCGAGCAACCTGCTTTGCATAACGTAAAAACTTGATATTAAAATGTAGTAAATACGCTCGCCAATCTTTATTGAAAACAAGGAGCCACAATTATATATATATATATATATATATATATATATATATATATATATATATATATATATATATATATATATATATATACGAATATATGTTTGGGTTAATATGCTTATCTCCAACTGTGCGATTTACACAATAAAGGCCAATTCTTCGATGTTGTCATTATAATATTCTGCGGATCGATTACACCGCCATGATATTTCCTTATGATGTCGGCACAGAAAGACTGATTATTTATTTCTTTTTGCTTAAATTGTCTCCATATATGAACAACTCTTCCAACAATATTATCTGTAATTGTTCTCTTGAGTGGAACTTCGAGCAAACACATATATAGGCTTTGACTATACAAAAGTAAGGCCGTACATCAACCTGTGCGGTGTATTGTATTTTATATTTAGTAACATATTGCGGTCCAAACTATCACAGTAGAACAGTTGTTATAGGCCCATTACTATTGTCATATCGATGCCTTGTATTTTCCGACGACGGACTATAATATAATTAAACGACCACCTCGTTATTTTTATGTGTTGAATTATAGTGAGCGATTTGGCCGTTTAGATTTATTACCACATTTCTGAACGCGACTTAAAAGGGGAACGGTTTCATATAAAAATGAAAAGAACACGTTTATACTTTATGATCTATACTATAGCTAAAATATTTTTGTAACGTAATGCAAAAACAACAATACATATATGCCTGTGTTTTCAAATGAAAAAAAAATCAATTGAGATTTGCAAAGGTTATATTGAGAGAATTAAGTAGGACTAATTTGCATAAGATATCAGACACATATGAAAATATCATTTTAGTAAATTATTGTTGCTTCCCTTAGCATCGAGCAAATATAGACACTGTTGTTTGTGGACTGCAAGTAGAACATTAAAAATGCCCACTATTTAAGTAGGAACTGTATGCTGTTGTCGTGCAAAAATCTAATGGTAGTAATATTTTATACAGAATTGTTCAGTGTTCATCATTAAGCACCCTATTAAGCACTCGTATTTTTTTTAAATCCTTCTCGCTTCATAGACATCATTTTACATATACGTTTATATGCAACTATTACAGCTTCTTAATTTGATATATTATTTCATAAGTTCATATGAATTACATAATTTTGATGGGCGGAAAACCTGTTTTGTAGTTCATAAATAGATGCTGCTGCAGAAATTTTCAATTTGGTATAGTGTGTTTTAGCATACAATTTCCCTTAGAATTACATATTCTGTCAAACTAGTTACACATGCCTCCGAATAGAAAAGTTTGCATTTAAAAAAGGGATGTTTTCTTTTTGTATTTGACTGTTAGTAGTCGTCCATAATATATTTTGATAATACCCTGAATTTATTTAGGAAATAATTTGTGATATTATAAGTAATAAGCATTATTATTTTGTAGAAAAATCTCCTTTACGTAGCCATGAATTCCTCCATAATAACGCTTGATAATATTAATGAGGTGGAGCATTATTAAAACAAAATTCGCAAAAAATGAACTATCAATGCAGCTTCCTATTTATAGCTAGAGAAACTAAGTTTAGGTAATTGTGGCAATTAACATTTCGTAATACGGGTTCTAATTAGAATGCCATGTCGACATAATGTAATCGATTAATATGCATTCCTTACTCCAATATATATTTTGGGGGTATTAAATGTTAATGATCCTAAGTTATAAGGGTAACTTCAAATATCTAAATTTTTCAAAGCTGGTTATATGATATATTCTCTACTTACGATAAAAAGACCCCTGATTGTTTATATGCTTATTGAAATATTCAAATGATGAACCGTGTTGATGTATAGTTTTTAATGTTAAGGTGTAAAGAGAACTTGCAAGAATAAAAGCCAAACAACATCGACATTAGTTTAAGTTCTCAATTATTTATGCAAGATAATGTAACATGACGAGTTTAATTATTTGCCACAAACAAATTGCACTTCAAGTTTATTGTCATTACTTACATTTTTATATCATTGTTTGTGCAAATTGATCTATGATTGATGTCAGTAACTTCAGACAATAAAGCACTTTTCTGAATTCTGATTTTTATCCCATTTCCATACTTGTATTACGCTGCACATCATCTTATAACGTTCGACTCTTTAAACAAAATCCTAACTCGAAAGACCATCTTAGAATAGAGAATCACATATTACACGGAATTAGGAAAAATTAGGAAAGTTAAAGGATCCGTGTGTCAAGCTGCATAATGTGACTTGGTATACTCAGTAATTGATATTTATTTTTGCATGATGTAATTTAAGTCGAAAGTGTTTGGATTCTTGGTGTAATACTGAGTGATGGATAAAAATTGTTATTTTTCTTAAATCAACATTCTATTACATTTTGTGAACAAAAACAATCAAGCTGTATTCTTAACGTGCCACTTTTTCGATTGGAGTTTAGTGAAGCCTATATATGTGACACCGACCAATGTTATGTGACATATAAGCTATGTTTAAAAAAGATATAGTGAAAATATATTTTAATATTCATAATAATACTAGCTTGGATCCCTGGCGTTACCCTGGTGTTTGGAGGTGTATGTTAAGCAAGAAAACAAAACAAACCAATGAAAAAGGAAACAAAAAAACCCCAAAAAACAACACTCGAAAATGGTAGTTGTCATGCAGGCAGGATATAACCCGTACCTCAAAGGAGGAGAAGAATGTAAAGAAATACAACATGCCGTCTTTACCATTGCGTTTTATTTTTTTGTACAAAGTGATCACCTCTTATCAAGGCCCGGAAGCAACTCAGGGATAAGGGGTTATTGCAAGTACAGTACGTTAGTGTGGAGATTTTCTGAAGTGTTTACTTAAGGGGGCGGTTCGTTAGGAATTTGTTAACACTGGACTTGAATACATCCAAGTTGTAGTCCGGTAGGCAGCAGGCAGACAAAACAGAGTTCCACAGGCGTGCAGTTCTAAGAAAGAAGCTTTGTTCATGGAATCCGCGTTTTGATTTAGGCACAGATATAGAGTGGGGAAAATTTTTCACAGTGGATTCAGCTAGACGGGTGTTTTTCGTGAAAGATTGGCGAGGGGTGACCAGAAATTGGAGTTCAGACGAGCACTTGCCATGGTATTAACGATAAAACAAGGATAGGCTCGCAACGTCTCTTCTGTGGGAGAGAGGTTGCAGGGTAGAGAAATAGGCACCCCCCAACTAAGCCACGCATTCTATTTTGTACTCTCTCGAGGCAGGATAGACTGTTTTTAGAACCTCTTGCCCAGATATGGCAACAGTATTCCATCCTTTGACGTATTTGGCTTTTATATAGATAGAGAATTGCATCAGTAGTGAGATATCTTCTGGAGCGGTAGAAGGATCCCACCATCTTTCGAGCGACCATGGCAACATACTTGATGTACGTTCCATTTCAGATCAGGAGTAAAGGTCAAACCCAGATGCTTGTCAGAACACGGGACCTCTCCCAGACGAGAGCCATCAATCACAATTGATGCCAGATGGGGATCAGAGCGTTGATGATGAAAGGCTAAGAGTTTGGTTTTGGATGCATTAAAGGTAACCAGCCAAATCTTCCCCCACTTAACCACGCGCTCGAGATCAGAGAAGAGAGAACAAGAGAGAACTCTGTCATTTACAACCTTTGATGTGTTGCTGTAGATGGTCGTGTCATCAGCATGTGTGTCAACAAATGCTTTAAGTATGTGTTTAGGGAGGTCATTGATGTAGATCAGGAAGAGAGTTGGGCCCAGGATTGACCCCTGAGGGACTCCAGCATTTTTGTTGCAGGCCTCCGATTTTTGTCCATCTACCACCACTCTTATGAAACTATCGGAGAGAAATGATTTAATGATTGAGAAAACATTTCCAGTTATACCGTGGCTGGAAATCTTGTGAAGTAGACCCTTATGCCATACCTTGTTGAAGGCCTTTGATATGTCAAGAGCAATTGCCCTGGAAAGGAAGCCTTCGTCAAGAGTTTCACTAATCCTGTGGGATATAACCGTCAGCACATATGCGGTAGATCTTGCAGAGCGGAAAACGTATTGTGTGTCACTAAGAAGGTTATTCCTACTGAGGTGGTTGACTATTACTCTATTTAATATGGATTCCAGCAAGTTACTCATAACAAACAGGAGACTTATTGGTCTGTACTGAGAGAGAGATGACTTATCACCTAAATTCTTAAATACAGGGCAAACTGATGAGGTATTCCATGGAGTCGGAAAGCACTTCTCCTTAAGGCAGCGCTTAAATAGTTTCGTAAGTATGGGAGCAAGTTCTGGTTGAAGCTTTTTTAACACTATAATTGGGATGCCATCAGGGCCAGTTGCTTTACTGGAATCTAGGTTCTTGATTAGCTTCGCGACCTCCTGCACGGATATTTGTATGTTACCTAGCTTGTTCTGTGTTATAGGAGGAACTATAAGGAGTTGATGGCCTTCGTCACATATGGTAGCATTAGCTGCAAAGTTCTTTGCAAATAGTTTGGCCTTGTCGGACGCTGACGAGATGACCTCCGGTCCATTGATAATTTTTGGGATAGAACCCACACTTCTGTTTAGGATCCTATTTGTTATTTGGCAAAACTGATGGGGACCAATCTGCTGATAAGCTACATTGGATTTAACAGACTGGACATATAGCTCTCTTGCATTTTTTGTTACTCTTTTACAGTTGTTGCTGGCAGTCCTGAAAGCAGCTTTAGTCTCAATGCATCTATTACGTTGGCAGATATGGAAGCAGTGATATCTGTGCGCGATAACAGCAGCCCATTCTGGGGAGAACTATGGCTGGCTGTTAGGTTTTCGTTAGAATTTTTTTAGATTGTATGAATTGGTCTAGGCCTCAAATTACCCATTCGGACAAATCTTGTACTATAGAGGACACTTCATTTTAAACATGGAGTGCAGATGTAAATCAGATATGAATGTACGGAAGATATCCCAGTCAGCCATAGAGTATCGGTATACAGTACGGTGCAGGGGTACGTCTTGGGGCTTCTTACCTTTCGTTTTTATCTCAACTGATACGACGGAGTGGTCGGATGATCCTAGGGGAGAATGAACGGAACATGAACATAGCTCAGGGGAAGTTGAGAGAAAAAATTCTAGGAGGCTTGCATATTGACCGGGTGTATCGGGCACACGCGTGGGTTCGCGAACAATCTGAGTGAGGTCATAAGCAATGGCAAAATCATGACAACACCTCCCATCATAATCTATCTCATTTGAATGGGTCAGTCATTACACGTTATGGACGTTGAAGTCACCACAGATGTGGATGTTAGCCGAGGGATGTGAAAACAGTATGTGGTGTATTTTCTCAGATATAATCTTAAAGATAGTAACTCCGCTGTTGTGGGACCTATAGAGGCCAAATATAAATGCAGTTGTGTTAGCAAGTGCAACCCTGAAGCACATATAGGCTAAATTAGGATCTTCGCTAGAGATATCCCTGCCACACTGGAAGCCATCCTTAATGTAGGCACATACTCCATGCCCATGGCTGTCGTGGGTGTCAGATTTAGCTGTTAAATTAGAGTGTCCGTTAATTATGAACTCATCTAGGGAAGTGGTCAGCCCTATTGCAGTTTCACTTAGAAATAATATTCCGGTTTCGTCCCCTGTAATTGCGTTTCAACCTCTGGAAATTTGGAACGTTGACCCCAGATGATGGAGAAGGAGACCTGGTAGTGGGGGTCTACTTTGGATGATGGGGTTCTAGGTTTAATCGAGTTTTTATTCTGGATATATTTCATGTTGAGGTGTTGATATTTGTGGAATAGGTCGGCATACTTGGTTACAGCAGTATAGAGAGAGAAAGTAATAGAGAAAAAGACAGGACAATTCTTTTTTGTAGCACACGAAAAGGTAAAGCCGTAACAATTACCCACTAGTATAGCATCGAGAGGTCCCACCAGAGACTACTCCATGGTCCAGATCCACTCACCAAATGGCAATACAGCAGTCCCAGTACTTTGCGCCTGCTGATAGGACAACCTCCCTAGTGGTTAATCGGGTCACTGACTATCAGGCAGATAACGTCAGCCCAGACAAAACGTTTACCTCCAGCACCCTTACTAGTTACATGGCCACAAGGACAGACAGAGAAAGAAAAATTTCCAACATCTCAGACTACCGGTCACCAAGTACTACTGACCTTTAAGCAGCTTTTTGTTCACCCTTTGTCAGAAAAATCACCCATTGAATAAGGACTGAATGCAAAAGCAGAAGTTGTGACGGTGTGAATTTAGTCTAGTCAATCGAAAAGATTTTTTAAGACTTTTTAGCAAAGTGTCTTGTTGAGGATAAGGGAATTATAGTTTCGATAATATGCGTCCAAAAGTCAGCCTTCGAAAGGATACGATCGAGTTAACATCCGTCGACTCTGACATAAAATACATCAATGCATACATACATTTAAACAGACAGGTGTGATTAATATAATATTTATAATTTGTAACAAATGGAAAATTCGAATTTTTTTTAATGTCCTTGAATCTAATAGCTAGCGGCTTTCTGTGTACACAATTATGTCGAATACCTAATACTAAATGCATGCAAACATACACACACATATATGTTCATACACGCACATGCATTTATATGTGGGTATGTATGTGTGCCTCTGTACGAGTGTTGTTCCAAAAGGGGGTTCACCGTGGCTACAAAGAGTAAAGAAGGCCGATACACATGACAGCGTGACGTCACTATCAGATTCACTTGTAAGGATCGGATCGTGGCTATCAACAGCAGTTTCGTCTAGTTTCAGTTTGCTGTCTAACATTGTGTATTCTTATCCAAAAGTCCCCAAAGTACATATATGTTCTCATCCTAAATTTTCTCAATTTGGATACGTGCCATTTGAAGGCAAAATGTTATTCAAACCAAATATAGTAAAAAGAGTAGTTATTTGTTAATAATTAAACGTGTATTTAATTAGAACTGTATTCAAGTACTTTCATATCATTTGATAGCATTGTTAATATAAATTACAGAAAAATACTATTTATTGTTAATACTGCAAATATTATGTTGATATATTTAACTGTTTATTTTCTTATAAAATTAAATTTAATTTTGTTTAGGTTTTAAAATCCTAAACAAATAATTTTTACATGAGAATAATTGTCAATTTTTTTTTAATAATAAATAAAACCTTTCATTGAGTATGTCCAACTATTTGAAAGTTTAAGTTTGTTTTACTGTACACATAGATTCGAAAAAATTTTCACACAACAAATATATAACAACAAAATCTTATCAAAGTTACTTTTCTACCAAACCGTATTTGTTTTAGTTTTTTATATTTAATCTAATGTGTATTAACCTCGAAAAACATACAGTGCTTACCGATATATTGGAAAATTCCAAATAGCGGACAACTCTCTTGCAGAGACGGTATTTTGTGGAAAACGAGTTATAAATAAAAAAAAAACAGTCAAAATACTGTAAAACCCCGCCGAATATATGTCAGCCTATGTCAGGGTAACATATATCGAGTGAGTTTCTAACAGTATTTTTCTGTTTTTTATTTATAACTCATTTTACCAAAATTACACCCTCAAAGAGAGAGTCGGCTGTCATTTAAAATTTTCCAGTACATCGGTAAACACTGTTTTTCGAGCTCAATAAACATGTTTCATTAAATATAATCACTAAAATCATATCCAGTTAGGTAGAAAAGTAACTTATCTTGCTTTGATAATATGTATTTATTCTATATTTGTAGGGTGACAACTTTTTTAAAATCTCTGTACAATAAAACCAACCCGAAAGTTATATATTTTTCTGAAGTCGGTTTGAAAATTATTCACCACGCAGCTATTAATGAAATTAGCCGTGGTTGAGGTTTACATATTAAAATTAATGGTTTCTTTTTAAAATTAAAAAAAAAAAATTATCTATGAGAATATTTGCTAAAAATATTTCTTTTAATTTATTTACTTGCCTCTCCACGAGGGCACAGTAGGACACAAGGTCGGGTTTTAATGTGGGAAAATAAAGCTTCCAAAAAAAGGGGCACTCTGTATAGGAACAACAATAAAATAAAAAGTGTATTGGTCATGAAGGATTTCACCTCCATTGACCGCGGACCGAACAAATAAAGTGTAGCATCAGAACAGATACTACACTGTGATTATTATTATTATTGTCAATGTTTGTTTACTATCTTTTCTTAGATTTTAGCAACAGTTTACATTATGGTATGAATGTTTTCTTTAATTATGTTTTTAGGTATGTGAGCAATATTTTAGGCTTGAGGATGTAATAAATTCTGAATGGTGCTAACTCCACATTTAACTTAAAGATGTTGACACATATTAACATTAAGTGTACACGTGATAAATATATAGGCTCTTCCAAAATATCATACCGTTGGTTATTTTTAACGCTTCGCCATTATTTTGACGGCCAAGAAAATAACGCAACGTAACTCTATTTAATGATATGTATATATATATATATATATATATATATATATATATATATATATATATATATATATATTAAATTTGAATATAAATTTACTTGTAGTATAAAAATTAGATAAAAATGTAAGTTTTTTTTGGAAATAAAGATTGTGTGTATTTTTCTGTCGCAGGTAATGAGGAGTGCTTTACTTCAGTGTATACAATTTTTAAAAAGCAAATTTCTAACATTTATACATCGTATTTAGGGTTAATGAATTGATCGTGTACATTTGTAATGCTGAAAATACCATATATTATGCCCAATTAATGCCAAAGAAATAAGATATCTAAACCTACAGTGTTACACTGTAAAAACTTGTATACGCAAAATGAAAACACTTCTCATCAGCTGCGACAGTAAAAACGAAAAACCAGATTAAAATTAGGACTTACATTTTATTTTAGTTTTGACACTACCATTTATACTAATTTGTAAGATTGCATTAAAATTATAATTTAAGTTATTATCTGATATATATTTTAGTATTGCTATTAATATAGTAGCATAATACCTTCGGTTAAATAAGTTTTCCCCGACATTGAAAGATTGGAAATTAATGAATGCATGTCGATATAATAAAATGGAATTTTAATTTCAATTGATATGGAGCAGAATTTTTACATTAAAATGAAGAAAAAAATGTTTCAATATTAAAGATAGTTTTTAAATGGAATGGCATTTAATATTAACTAAAATCACCACCTCCTATCGATATTTGTTCACAAGAAAAGGGTTAAAGGTTAACGCGTCATGGATATATATGTTTGACCTTCCGGTTATAAAAGTGACGATTATTGGCTGAAGAGATTTTCATATGGGTATAATTATCGCGTTTGCAATTGACAGTACTGATGAGTAATCTCATATAAACTTTCGTTTAATAACATAGAACATTCAGTGTAGCTTAATCGCCATATACATTTTATAACTTACTAACTAACTTTACCTACGTATTGAGCAATTTTGAAGAAAATACTTAAAGTTACGCATAAATCTATACTTTCGTATATTAATTTTATGTGAGTAAATTAAGTAGATTAAGCTATACGGAATATTCCACGTTTCATCCATTCTAGCATTCTTCAGGCTTATGCAAGTATTTTGTGGTTGTCTCGCGTGTTTTATATATGTACCTTCGGTTGAGGTTGTAGTTAGCTAATCCTCTTTTTAGTATACACCACACCATGTTTTAAATATAGGTTAAAAGTGTTTTTTTTGTTTTCTTTGAATATGTTAGTTTATATATATATATATATATATATATATATATATATATATATATATATAAATATATATATATATATATGTATACATATATATATATATATATATATATACTTTATGTATATGCATATTTCTTAATTTAACCTGGATTAAAAACAGGTCAAGGCACTAGATATACACCCTAAATAGCACCCACAAAGATGGGGTAAACAGGCCTTTGCTCTCTAAGTGCCTGCGCATTGGCTTATTAGAAAGGTTTGGGTGGATACTAGAAAGCTGATTTGCTAACTAAAAACTCAATAGAAGCTGCGTATATAAAAACGCGAGACAACCACAAAATTATAGCATCTTTGCAGTTACTGTGTAAGTAAGAAGATGAAAAAATCCTATTAAATTCTATTTAAAAGATATACCGCGCACGTTTCTCAAGCTGGTACCTCGCGTAAAATGCAGGGCCTCGCCTTCCCAAATGTGCACTCATCTGGTACTGGCAAGGTTTAACATTGTCTGTGAGTGTTGCGAGGACATGGGCTTAAAGGTAATTGTACCATAGTATTTTTTATATAACTTAGGAGGTATACTTCGCTGAACAAAGTCGTGAATATCTAAATATTTTCTATTGAATATGTTTATTGATCAAGTAACACGTATTTGAGTATTTCTTATTTGAAAACAATTTTTCCTTGCAATTAAAAACATTAATAAAGTAATCGTAAAAAATAATGTTGGACACAGAACACGTACTTTCTAATATAGATAATTAAAAAAATGTGGGCTCACCTGAACAATCGGCGCTCTCCTTACAATTTTTAATTTCGATCATTTTTTAACTCAATTTATTTTTTTGCACGCATTTCGACAAATTTCAAACCCGCACCATTTTCTTCTTCCATGTACAATTAGGCTGAGGAGTTGCCGAGACGGCTCGATATATAAATGCAGCGTGTTCCCAGCAAGCACTAAACAACGTGTTGCATAATTGTGGTTCAAGAAGTTTCGCAATGGTGACAAGCGCCTCGGATATAAAGACGCCAACAGCCGGCCGGCTGCAGTTGATAACGAACATTTGAAAGCCTTGATTGAAGGAGACTCTCTTAAAACCACACGAAACGTTGCTGTTTAAATTAAGGTTGCCCATCCAACAGTCGTTCACCATTTAAACCAAGTCCAGAAATCCAAAACATTTGGAGAATTGAATGACCCCGCAAAATGCACGATGATAAAAATTCGACGTCTTACTGATCTTCTATACTCCTTCTGCGCAATATAAACAACCAATTCATCGAGCGCCAGGTGTGATAAGATGACGATCCTCTACGACAATCCGCGACATGAGACAAAGTTAGTGGATGCCGGAGGAGCTCCACAAATCTTCTCGAAGCCAAAATTGCACCAACATATGTTATGATGAATGTTTACTTGTCTTCGACCTGTCTCAACATACAACGTCTTAAATTCACCCAAACCTATAACGGAAGAGAAGTACCACCAAGAAATTGACGAAATTCATCAGACGCTCCAATGTATGTGTCCAAGATTGGTCAATATGAAGGGAAAATTATCCTCAATTACAACGCTTGCCCGCCTGTTGTTCAACTGACTCTGCAGAAGCTAACCGAACTGGGCAACAACATTGCCTCATCCACCAAATTCACCAGAAGTATTGCTCACTGATTATCATGTTTAAACAATCTCGACTCTGCCCTCAATACCTTCATCTATTTTAGAACTCCAGATTTCTAAGCTAATGGGATAAACAAACTTGTTTATAAGTGGCCCAATTATATCGTATTCTAATGGTTCTTATTTTCATTTAAAAGGGTGTATTATGAAATGCCTTATTGTATTTTAAGGTTGAGAATGGAAAAACGACATTCTTTTTGCACTAACATAATAAATCCATATATGAAACATGGTGCGCTGTATGTCCAAACTCTGGAAACCCTAAATAGTATCCTTTATCTCGGTATACCAATAGCAGAAGATATTGGACGTCTAGTTTTATCTGTGCGATTAGCATACATGTTTAAATTTTTAATTTCTTGCATGAAGTATTATATCTCTATAAACTAAAAATTACCAAAACATTTCATCAGCCATAACAAACGCCACATTATTAAATAATAAATTAAATCGACATGCATTCTTCGTTTTTTTTTTCATATGCAGTAATAAAAAGTTGAAACTCTGTTGATGGGCGGTTTTCTTTGAAACTCCATTTGTATTCATTGTTTGCAGACAAAGTTCCCAGTAGAGTTCTTCGTAAAATTATTCTTAGCAATTTGAAAAGCTTGCCAGGAATTCTGTATGATTTTCTTACTCTCCAATGAGATATAGTTATACGTATTAAGAATCCTTATCTTGTAATAGTAATAAACGTTGTGTTCTACGATATGACCTTAAACTATATTCAGTAATAAGGCCACAGCTTGCTGGCTTTGAGGAGTGTGGAGCCACCCTTTAATTGTCATTGCTCTCTGTTACACTCCGACCCGGATGGTCGTACCTGTTACGATCCCAACTATGGGTTAAATAGAATCCAACTTGAAAACAACAAATATATTCTATTCAAATGGTTTTCGTCCTAATCTTTGGATTCGGCAGTAAATAACCTGAAAAGGGTTGATATGCCGTAAAACAAAAACAACCAACCAACGACCGATTTGACCTTGAAATGTAAACATAGGCAAGGATCCTCGTTCCTGTACTATATTTATCCAAATGATGTCAGTTTGAATTCATTGTTGTAACGCTGTACGTATTGTGAAAATGTTTAGATCCGGAATTTTGAACCAAAACAAAATATTAATGATCGTGGTGGATTATGAAAGAAGTAATAATCCGACATCTTTATTACTACAATACATAGCAACAGAAAAATATATTTGACTCACATTAATCACATTGTGATGCTATATTTTATATAATATGTTTTGCGAATTATATGAACAATTTCAGACGTAATTGCTTACACTCATTTTAAAATATCCTATAATAAAGGCGCGTTTGTGAGTTCGTAATGACTTAATTCGAATGATTTTTTTCAATAGTTTTTAAACTTCCTGGTTTTGTTGACTGTTTGCTGCAGTTCTATCAGGTATTTCATCTGCGTATTGCTTCAGCTTGTGCTTCAGATTTTTTACGACTTGCTGCTGCAGTCCCTTAGACATTTAGCCTTTGTCATTTGTCTACTTATTGTTTACATTGCGATGTTCATTAAGTTGTATTTCTTTTAACATATTCACGTATCTTCAACCTTTTCTTTTCTACTATGATAACATTTCCTATGTAATTTAACTTTATTTTTTGGGGGATCCAGTTTTGTAATGTCACTCAACTTACCTTTTCCAAACTAAGCTAAGTAGGATCTGAAATGAATCGCACATATCTGATAGGTATATGAATAAGATTAACATTTCATAACTACATGATCTATATAAATTTCCCTTGGAGTATTCTGGCCCATTTTATTACCTGCGTTAAAAGAAATATTTAAAAGTACAATATCCAAGTAATGTTATTTTCCCGACTTCTGTAAATGAAGCTCAAATACATTTAGTTTTCCAGTATCTTAAATACGATTAACTTTTATCAAATACAAAAATATCTTAAAAATGAATAACTAAACACCATAGTTATAACGCCATGTAACAATGTAAGTAAATGATGCATTCTTTTACACTGGTAGCTTATTTTTCATACGTTTTTTTATATTCTATGCTATATCGCCAGAATGACATAACAACAGTGTAGTAAATAATGGGCAATCAACAATTCCCCCACTAACCAACAATCACGAGGTTCTTTGCTCAGCAACCGAGAAGGCTAACATGCTTGCCAGTCGGTTTGCCTCAAACTCCACACTGGACCCTCTAAACCACCCCCTACCTCAATTTCCTATGCGGGCAGACGCCACGCTAGACGATCTGAAAATCACCCCTGCTCAGGTGCATGCTATCATAAAAAAACCTTGACACTTCCAAAGCATGTGGACCCGACCTCATCCCAGCTGGGCTATTAAAAAAGTGCTCAGCCGAAGTAGCTCCAGTTCTCTCCAAACTCTACAATAAATGCTTTAATGAATCTTGCTTTCATAGCTGTTGGAAAACTGCTTCTGTAGTACCAGTATTCAAGAATTCTGGCGAAAGAACTGACCCATTAAACTATCGCCCTATTAGCCTCCTCCCACTTTTTGCCAAAATATTTGAGACCTTAATTAACCATGCTCTAGTCCAGCACCTTACAGATGCTAAACTTCTGACCGACCGTCAATATGGATTTAGACACGCCTGTTCCACGGCAGACATCCTCACTGTAATCTCTGAACGAATATACCATTCACTGGACAAAGCGGGAGAGGGAAGAGCGGTAGCTCTAGATATATCTAAGGCTTTTGACAGGGTATGGCATGAGGGTCTCCTCAGGAAGATAAGATCATACGGTATCACTGGTAGAATACTTAACGTAATTAAATCCTTCTTAGATAAGAGAAAAATCCAGGTTGTCCTCGACGGTCGTACATCTAAACAATATGATATAAATGCGGGAGTGCCCCAAGGATCTATCCTGGGACCTCTGCTGTTCCTGATATTCATAAATGACCTCCCCGACAAGATTGCCTCTGAGATGGGTATATATGCTGATGACACCACACTCTATAGCAGGCACGACAGGAAAACAAACGAACATATATCTAAAGTAATGGCAGAAACACTAGAGGATGACCTCCAATCAGTAGTGGAATGGGGACAAAAATGGATGGTAACGTTCAATGCCACCAAGACAAAACTGGTTTCATTCAATAATTACAAGAAACCTTCTCTACCACCTATAGCAATGCCCAACGACTCTTTATCTGAGAGTACGTCTCTCAAGCTCCTTGGCCTAACGTTCACTGGAAACATGAGTTGGAACAGTCACATCGAGGGCATTGCCAGGGCCGCTGCAAGGAAGGTGGGCTCTCTCTACCGTGCTAGAAAACTTTTAACACCCGAAAGTATCCTGTACCTCTATAAGGCCACTATTCGCCCATGTATGGAGTATTGCTGTCATATTTGGGCCGGTGCATCGGCTACTAGTCTCTCGCTCCTTGACAGGGTTCAAAAGAGAGTCGCAAATCTGATAGGCCCTAAACTGGCATCAAAACTTCAGCCTCTGTCCCATCGTCGAAACGTTGCATCCCTCTGCCTGTTCTACAAGTATTATAATGGTGAATGCTCTGAAGAACTGCAAGCACTTGTGGCCCCACGACGTAATCACCCTCGACAGACCCGACAAGCTGCAAAATCCCACCCCCACACTGTAGAGATCCCTAGATGTAAAAGATCCTTCTACTCCAGTAGTTTCTTCCCCAGAACTGCTAGACTTTGGAATTCCATTCCGGGTCACTGCTTCCCCAACTGTGCTGACATGCATAAGTTCAAGTGCAACGTGAACCAACATCTCGCTGGCCTAATCCCTACATAGTACCCCAGTAGATGTTTTCCCTGATAGTAGCCCCCTACATTAAAGTGGCAATGTTCCTTGTTTGGGGTGAAAATGTAATAAAAAAATACAGGCAGATAGACACGCACATGTTGGACTTTATTGCCTTATTCTATAGTACAAAGAGAAACACACAATCATCCATTTTTTCGTGTTGAGAGCGTTTTTTTATATGCCTGAACTCAGTACACAAACAATCACACCCCCGCACACACATACACACGCATACACACAGACAACCACACACACATAGACACATATAAATAAATATGTATATATATATATATATGTGTGTGTGTGTGTATAAATATATATATATATATATATATATATATATATATACCACGAAATTTGCCAGTGTGTGTATATAAGTTCCTTCTCTTTTAACAAGGAAACGGCTGGACCATCGTATTTAAATTTCACACGAAAATATTTAATCTGTATTAAAATGGCCTCATTTGAACCAAATGCGTTTGATAAGTATCATAATTTTATAATCGAAAATATGTGAAAAAACAAAGAAATCCAACAACAGATTTGAGCTCAACAACATTGACGGAATGCCCCTAAGTTAAGGTTCATATTAAACCAACGCTATTATATAAGCGGTTGGTATTAGTCGCTGGAAAACGCTATTTTTTTAGCGATTCATCGCTATTCAGTAATTAAGTTTATTTAAAAATATTAAAGAGCTATATGAAAAAAGGGCAATAAACACATCTTTAGTACGAGTAGAACAAAATAACTAAACATGTATGAAAATGAGATGAGAGTTATTGACGTTTACGATATAACGTGAAATACTAGAAAACTAAACTTTCACCGATTGGAAATATGATTCTGATGTTGCTTTTTTTCTATTATTAGTAGTCCTACTGCAGGAAGTGATGCTGCTGGTCGCGATGATTTTGGTGAGGTTGATGGTTGTTTTGACGATGACGAACATGATGAAAGAAAAATACTAATATAGTTAAGACAACAACCATCAACATGACCATCAGCATCATTGGAATAAAAACTCTTGCATGCAATGACCTAGTGCTATTAAGTGCAAAATAGTATTTGATAAATTATTGATTACTTAAACAAATTATATATTCCGACCAAACACCAAAGTAATGAACGTAGACGAACTCATAAAACCGTAATCATTAAATCAGCAGACTTATTAAAAGCAAAAGAAAAATAATAATAAAATGCAATTACCAAAAAAAGATTAACACTATCAAGCACAAATTAAAATGGTGTAAAGCAGCAAAGAATAAAAAGACCATAAACATGTATGTGAGTAAATGGGTTTGTATGAGGGTACTCAAAGTAAAAGCATAATAACTTAGCAATAACTTAATTCTGCGCATTATGATATATTTATACATATGCATATATATATACATATATATACATACATATACATGTATATATATATATATATATATATATATATATATATATATATATATATATATATATATATATATATATATATAAAGTGATTGTTATGTTGTTCCAAGGAGAGAAAATGTATATTTAAAAGAGTGTAGCCGTCAACAATTGTGGGGGTTTCAGCCGTTTATCATCCTTTATCTTAAAATATTTTTAGAACGCGTTTAAAGCTTTGTACAGCTCTATTCACATATATTTTTATATAAAGGTGTTTTTAAGTGAAGGGTTATTCTGGAGAACATTTCACATCTAATTATTTTGAGAAAACCTACTCAGAAACATTAGATGTAAAATGTTCTCCAGAATAACCTTTTACTACAAAAGCACTTTATATACAAATATATATATATATATCTGGAGAAGCTGTACGAAGCTTGAAAAGCGTTATAAAAATATTTTAAAATAGAAAACAAATGATAACATTCTGAAAAAACGCAAAATTGTTTATGGCTAGACTCTTTTATATATATATATATATATATATATATATATATATATATATATATATATATATATATATATATATATATATACTTGTTTATTGTTATGTCACATATATATCACATCCCGCTGCTACAAATAGCCACTTGTTTCAATCAAACAACAGATATCATCAGGCAGCGACTTGACTATTCAAAAGTTCAATGAATAATGGATTTTTATTTTAGGTAGGAACTCTTTAAAAGTTGGAGTTAAAAAACTTAAAACACAGAACTTTAATGAAAAAATGTAAAAAGAGAGGGGCAATTTAAATAAAGTGAAAAGATTACAGTGGGAAGAGAGTGATTGAGAAAAGAAAAAAAAGGAATAGAGAAAGAAATAGAGGACGAAAATAGAGAGAAAAAATAGAGAGAAAAAGAAGAGAGAATATATATATATACATACATATATATATATATATATATATATATATATATATATATATATGATATAGAGAAGAAAAGAAAAAAAGATATAAATTGATATTATAAAGAGAATAAGAACTAGAAGGAAAAGGAAAGAATAATGAGATCTAGTTTAATAGAGAAAGAGAGAAAGAGAGAAAGTTAGAATTTGACAGTATATAGAAAAAGAAAAAGAGAAAGAAAAAGATCTGCGTGTCAACCACTTTATGAACAATTATACAATTCAGTAATGAAACATATTATTACAAATACAGACAGAAGATACAATCCAATCGTCAGAAATGAACATGTCAAAAAAGGGCAGTGAATGTATCAAGCCAGCATATTTATCCTCTCACATACGTCCACGAGTAATATCAACGCAATTCAAACATACGCCTACAATTAATTAGGCCCTTTATGCTAAATGATATAAGTTTAAAGTATTCGCGTTTTTATTAGATAAATATATAAATAAAAGAAAAAATAATGATAAAACAATATTAAAATTAGTATTAATAATAATAAACATAATAGTAATGATAATTACAATAATAATAATAATAATAATAATAATAATAATAAAAACAGAATAAAATTAATATTTATTATCTTTTTAATATAACATATTTAGCCATAAGAGGGGATTAAATAAATTAAATAGGTCCAATAATTATAAATAAAAAACTACTAATATTTATGTATATAAAAAGAATACAATACATATATGTATATAAACACACACACGCACATATATATCCATATATACATACACATGCACATATATATATATATATATATATATATATATATATATATACACATACACATGCACATAAGTAAAGGTGTAACTATACTATTAAGTTGAAAGTTTAAGCTATTTAAGTATAGATATAAAGTCATATTAAATCACAAATTAATACATTCAAGACCAGATTACTAATAACACAGATACAAGTACACTTACCTATAAATATATAAATATATTCAGGCAAAAGAAGTAATTAAATCAACGAAATACTCAAAAGTACGCACAGGTAGATAGTACCCAAAATAAAAATAATAAAATACATATGTATATACCTACAGAGAACCAACCGACATACAAATAAGCATATATATATATATATATATATATATATATATATATATATATATATATATATATATATATATATATATATATAATCTTATGTATACACATGCATACAAAAATACACAAACATATGCACACAATCATATACTAATAAACAACAACGCACACACACATATATATACTCACACATAAATATGTATAATTTACATAAATTATATATACAGAAATACATAAGAATACAAATAATTTGGCAAGAGTACAGATAGATTCATACACACATAGAAACATACAAATGGATGTAATAAACATGGGAGGGTGTACCAAATAATATAGAAATATATAAATCTAAGTACACACGGTCATAAAATAAATACATAGACACATACATATACACATAGACACACATGTATATAAGATAGGGGAAGTAAAGGATGAAATAAGGATAGGAGAACGTATATTAATAGTATTTTAATAAATTATAGAAATCAAAATATTATAAATTACATTTCGCTTAGAATATAAAACGGATAATAACAATTAAAACTGCAAACATCTTAACCAAATTGTAAAATATAATGACTGATTCACATTCGAGTCAGGCGTTAACCGGACGCATAGAAACTGTTACAGAAGTAAACCAGAAAGAAAACCAAGAACATTGATACTGTGTAATCCGTCACAAAATGCCGGTATCAAATGGCGCCATATCTAATAGTGGAGGTTGGTTGATTTCAGTAAGGATTACGATCTTCGAGAGAATCTTATGCTTAATAACAGTGAGCGACAGCAATATATATATATATATATATATATATATATATATATATATATATATATATATATATATATAAGTGTTCCATATAAATAAAGACTGAAACCCCTCACCGTGCGTAATTTCCGAACAAAAAGTAATTGAAAGCGCTTTTACATGGCACTTAAAATATATTTGTGGCTCATGAAATTTGCAAAGTGAAATAAGAATATTGGAAAGTGGTACTTAAGAACATGCCAATTCGCGGAGATTAATCTACATGATAAATTTTATCAAATAGAATATAAACATACGCAATAGAATTATTAATATAATCTTAAGCAGTAATACTATAGTCCGACCTTAGAATCTTCGTCAACAGACAAAGTTAATGATAACATTACACAACGAATTACACACTAAAGAAGGACTAGTTGAAACAATATGTTGAGCTGGCAAATAGGATATAATTGACACGACGTCTTGTTGTTTACAATAAGCCCGAACTCGTAAAACATTATATGAATAAAGACTTCTAGATGCTTGTTTCAAAAGTCAATGATGTCCTAGCAAAAATCACTCCAATTAAGCCAACATTGATTA